>NC_079452.1:53517588-53752725 GCF_903798145.1 Danio aesculapii | reverse complement strand
TTATTTTCACTAATGCAGTTTCTGTACTGTGATGAGCTCTGAAACCTGACTGAAACACTTCAAAAACATTGTTCGTCTGCAGAAAGGAGCATAATTGAGCAGAAACAACTTTTTCTAGTATTTTAGATATAAATGGAACATTTGAAAAAGGCCTATAATTAGCTCAGTTGCTGGGGTCCAGGTGTGGTTTCTTAATAATAGGTTTAATAACAGCTAACTTGTAAGGATTTGGAACATGGCCTAAAGATAAAGAAGAGTTGATAACGTTAAGAAGAGGTTCTCCTATAACAGGTAGCAATTCTTTCAGCAACTTTGTTGGAATTGGGTCCAATATACACTTAGCTGGTTTAGAGGTATTTATAATTTTGTCTAGCTCTTCCTGTTCTATGATTTTAAAGCACTGTAGGTTATTTTGATTCAGTGGAATGTTTACTGGACCTGAAGTATAAGGCGGTGCAGAAAGTTTAATATCTCCTATTTTCTGTCTAAAGCCTTCTATTTTATCACTGAAAAAATTCATGAAGTCATCACTACTAATTTGCGGTGGAACGTTTTGTTCCAAAGATGACCGATTATTAGTTAATTTAGCAATGGTGTTAAATAAGAATCTAGGATTGTTATGATTATTTTCTATCAGTTTGCGGAGGTGCTCAGCCCTGGCAGATTTTAAAGCCCTCCTATAGCTGGACATACTGTCTAGGAGGATCAGTTTATTCAATTGCCCTGTGGATGATTTGGATAAGGTGAGGCGAGTTCATCCCTCTCTGCTGAAGGGCAGAATACAAAAGGATTTCCCTGTAAATTTACCCACCTGTATTTCCGTAGTGGAATCTGAACCCATGTTGGAGGAGACGGTTTGGAGGGGTAAAAACAGGGTGACTTGGGAGTTTTGCTGCCAGAAACTTGTTGATCCAGGACAGGGTCCCCGACTAGCAGTGGGCCAGGGGTTTTAGTTAATTTAGATCAGACCCTTGGGAATGATTTAGTGGAGTTACCTGATAATTTATCTGGTGACGTGCGATGGTCTATGCGAGCAACAGCGGGTCAGAACTTTTATCTCTATCACCTTCCATGAACTGTGGGGATGGGTACTGACAGGGAACAGTCTGTAGGAACATCTAGAGCAATTTCAGCTTTGTTTATGCCCTGGAATTAAAAGGTTGTAGTGGTTTATCATCAGGGTGCTGGTATTAAGGTGGTGGTTCTTTCATTTTTCCTCTGTAGCTGGCAGTTTAAGTGAGATTCACTCAGGTATTATGAATCAGCTGTTTATTGTAATGTATATGTCTTTGGGTTAACACATCTAGTACTGCATACAGTAGACTGGATGAGCCTGTTACTCCCAGTATGCTTACTCATCTGACCGAGCAAATTTGATTGTCTGCTTGTGGTATTTTTTATTTATTTTTTTAAGTTGTTTAAAATATTTTGTTATTCACAAAGAACAGGTCTGACCTGTATGAATAAACTTTGTTGCAGACTGAAAGTGATGTGGCTGGGTGCCATTTAGTGACACAGTTTGTGGCTATATGGGAGACATTTCATGACACAGCTGAATTTAATAATATTATTGTTTTTTGCTTTTTTCCCCTTTTTTCTCTTTGTTTTGTGCTGGTAGTTTTCATATAATTTTGTTGAGACTTTGTCATTATATTTTGATTATGTATGCTTTATCAAAGTTTGTATTTTTTGGTTATACTTCATCTTTTTGTCTTGTGTTTACATTTCTTTTTTTGTTATTTTGTTTATACCCTTATTTATTTCCTTTTTTGTTTTTGAATTGTTTATTGTTATCTGAAGTGGATGGCTGATTATTTGGTTCTGTAGGAGTCATTAATTTTTTTTTTAACTCTGCCACCATTAAATACCTTATTAATTATTGAGCGTTGGTGTGTGTGGCATGATTTTATTGTCATTTGTAAGTGACATTTATAAGAATAGTCTATTACTGGATGTGTGTGTGTGTGTGTGTGTGTGTGTGTAAGAAATATTTCTGATTGATAGTCTTGATTGTTTATTGAGGTAAATATTTGCTCACTTTCCTGTGCATTTTAAACTTTAATAAAGTTATATGTATTTTTTCCTACCTCCTTTAGGTTCCTGCGATCACTGCACGCAAAGCTACAGTATTAGTTCTCTTGTTGTCTGTGAACATATTTTAAAAACGCTGCCATGTGTCTTCACAAGACTTATAAGAATAGTACAAATTAACCACCTTTATTACCCACAGAATCTTACCTCTGTAATTCTACTAATTACAATGAATGAGTAAAAAGGCACAGCTGAAACTGCGAGTTGTCTTTTTACCTCAAGCAAAGAACATCACATGAAGAGATGGATGTGTTTGAAGGACTATTATCAATTAAAGCAGTGGTCCTTAACCTTTGGGCCATGGACCGGGGTCCGTTGATCAATTGATACCGAGCCGCACAAGAAATCATTAATTATTTCTGTTTTATAAATTATCTTTTTTTTTTAAATCTTTTTCTTATTCTCTCAGTTACATCTCAGTCACTTGGGCACCAAAATGTAACCCACGTGCTAGCAAAATAAGTAAGAAATAGACGTCTTTGGAAAGTTTCTTTGTAAAGGGGAAAAGTCCCAGTGAATGACCCACGAACTGCCAAGGAATGGATCTGCAACCCATTTGTGTGCATATTGGGAGCGTGTGCATATTGGGAGCGACCAGCGACATGCTTGCGCCTTTTAGGTGTACCCAGTGGAAAACATCTTCAGAATGCTGCGAGCTCAGCGGGAATCACGAGACATAAACTGACCAAACAGCTTCATATTTTGAACGGAATATACACATTTAGGTAGACTGATTACTTCAGACAAACACAGAACACCCAAACACTGCAGTGCTTTTTAATTTTCTCCATGAATAAAATCAGAGCTGCAGCAATGTTTTGCCAGCTTGCCATGCTCTGACAACATTGTTGATGGTTGCCTCGCAATCTTAGTACATATATTAACATCATTAAACTAATAAATTAATTTTTCCAGGTTTTTCATGACCATACAAACCCTGTATAATCTGAAAGCTTAAAATTTCCATATCTGATCATTTTTTATAGATATTACTGAGCAACAGTTGTTTATTAATTTTCAGCAAGGATGCTCATCAAAGTCGTAAAGCATTACTTTGCTACAGCAATCCAAACAAATGTTTTAAAGATTTTAGAGGCTAAATTTAATTCAAATACCACCAAACTTCCCATACTACTTTAGAATTTTGTCTACTTTAAAAATATTGTCAAATATATGAAAATATACAAATCATATTGCTCAAAATAGGTTTGTCATCATAAATTATAACCCTTGTATGGTCAATAAATGGAAACTTAATGTAATCTGATGGTTATGTTTGGTACTGCAGCCAAACAAAATCTTAATGAAAGCTATTTTTTTTAGATATCAACTTCAAAATTGGAATTGAATTTGTTCAGATAATTAACCTAGATTTTTTTCTCAATTGTAATATAAAACATTTTTTGTAACATATTTTTGTAAACAAAGGCACATAACTTTTTTTGTTTAACTTTTCGTAGATTAATCACTTCAGCTACAATCTGACGTCTGTCTTTTTAAAGAATGATACTAAGCTTAAATCTATGCACCTAATAAAGTATTCATTAGGTATAGTATTCATTAAGTTGATTATTTTCATTTGTATATGTTCGGGGGGGGTGTGTGTGTGTGTGGGGGGGGGGGGGGGGGGGGGTGACGCGGTGGTGCAGTAGGTAGTGCTGTCGCCTCACAGCAAGAAGGGCTGGGACAGTTGCCTTTTCTGTGTGGAGATTGCATGTTCTCCCCGCGTTCACGTGGGCTTCCTTCAGGTGCTCCAGGTTCCCCCACAAGTCCAAAAACATGTGGTATAGGTGAATTGGGTTGGCTAAATTGTCCCTAGTCTATGTGTATGAATGAGTGTGAATGGATGTTTCCCAGTGATGGGTTGCAGCTGGAAGGGCATACGCTGGGTAAAACATATGCTGGATAAGTTGGCGGTTCATTCTGCTGTGGCAACCCCAGTTTAATAAAGGGACTAGGCCTAAAAGAAATCGAATGAATGACATTAAATATATAAAAACTTACAAGAAATGTGTTCAAACTGTGTACAAAACCATTAATGAAATAAACTAAAACAAAACTAAGATAAACAGCATATATAAAATAGTGTCAAAATGAAAACTGATTAAAAAATGCATAACTATAATAACCTTGCTGTGTGTGGGTGCACAGTTAGCCTTTATTGTAGTAATTATTAATACTTGTACTTTTTGTGTATTGTGAATATACTTCATGTTTTTACTCAAAACCTGATAAAACTTTTAATTTATGGAAATTACTAATTATTATTTCACAGTGTTTTTGTATGTTATTTTGCTTAAAAGAAAAAATCTTAACAAAAACCAGATAAAAAATCCTTCTGCCCTATATTTTTAAATTTAATTATTTATGATTTATTTGAAAATAACTTACATAACAGCTTGCATGGTTAACATACTTTAATAAGCTATAATTTGTCACAAACAAAATGTACAGTGCATGAATGAAATGTTCTATATCCCTTACAAAATTAACCATGGTTTTACTACAAATGTGTAATTTATTGTATAATGTGTTGCAAGAACCAAAACTAGAGTACATGTTTTTTTAAATAAATAAATAAATAAATAAATAAATAAAAATTACGAGGAATACATTGAATAACGTTTGTTGTATTGTCTGCAATGAAATAGACATAAATTTAAAAATCCCTACTTGCTTTTTTAGATTTGCAATTTCAATACTGTCCCAACTTTTTCTGATTTGGGATTGTAGTTAAACCATGTTAACCACAAATTCACTATATAAACTAAGCCCATTTCAACCATATATTGGTATAGTAAAATTGTGGTACAAATGGTAACCAATGCACCAACAAACAAACAACAACAACAAAAATAGTTACTACACTTTTACTATAATAAATCGATGCAATACATATTCATATCAGCACAGGTAAACACTAACCCTCCCTGCCTTTATCTTGTCAGTTATTTCAGTGGAAAGTGTTTCCTCCTTGTCAAAGTCCATCTTTCAATCTAATCTACTGTATAGCTAATCTGAAAACATGACATGACGTATGGACCACTTTGCCTAAAGGTCAGAAATCATGAATAAATTGTTACATTTTAAAATATAACATATTTTAATAACTAGTGAACAACAATTTAATCAAACAAGACTAGTGAAAATGCATTCATTCATTCATTCATTATTTTTTTTCGGCTTAGTCCTTTTATTCATTAGGGGAATAAAGCAGAATGAACCGCCAATTTATCCAGCATATGTTTTACACAGTGGATGCCCTTTCAGCTTTCAGTACTGGTAAACATCCATACCTGCACATACACTACAGCCAATTTAGTTTATTCAATTCACCTATCGTGCATATCCTGCTTGGACTGTGGGGGAAATCGAAGCACCTGAAGGAAACCTTAGCGAACAAGGGGAGAACATGCAAACTCCAAACAGAAATGCCAACTGAACTTCTTGGTTTTGAGAGGCCACAGTGCTAACCACAAAGTGGTGCACACCCTGCTGCCTTAGTGAAAAATCACAATCATAAAAGAATCAGAATCACTATTATCATTTTAAACATAGGCCTATAACACAGCCAATGGCTAATTTACATAAAAAAATATTGTTTTTTTGTTTTGTTTTTTTGTCAGATGTAGCACAACTTTTTTCCAAAGTGTCACTTGCTTTCCAAACACCATTTTAAATTAGCTTTATTCAATAGAAATTGTTTTATTGTGCTTTGGGAATACATTTCTAACCCCACTATCTATTGGTGGCATGTTTAAAAAAAAGCTATTAAAAATTACTGATTTCGATGGTTATAATTTAAGGTCTTGTAATATATTTAATGGTATTTTAAGTGGAAACCATTATGATCTTTTGTGATTGTTTGTAACTTGTTTTTTGTGCATGGATGTAACGTTAGGCTGCCTATGGTTGCGACAAAAGCATTTTGAAAAGGTAAGGATGTTGTCTTCAAATGCTGTTTGTGTAGGCTGTTAGCAAGCGTCGGGGATGTTATGTAAAAATGCTGTATATGTAGGCTGCTAGCAAGGATTTGAAACACAGCCTGTATGTGGCGTTGAGCGGGTTCCCGCACACAGGAAGGGGAGAGAGCTGTTAGCTAGCAGCAGGCAGCACGCAACTGTAAACAACTCACTTTTATAAACCTCACCTATTAAACTTACCTTACGCTGACTTGCTTATCCACTTGCATGGCATTTAAAGGCTGCTTTAAAAGGCGTGCTTTGCATTAGATTCGTAGACTGTTGAGTTATTACCGCAGGTTTGCGTTATTTACAGGGCAGGATACAAGCAGCTAGAGAAGCGCGCTCCAGACTGCACAGCTAAAGCTTCTGTCAACACGAATCGCTTTGATTTCCTTAAAATGACTCTATTTCTGCTTTAACAAGTAATAAACACGGTAGAAATGTCAGGTTGTGTTTTACGGAGGGAAATATGATCAATTTTACTGGAGGTTATGTTATTAAATGTTTTACTAGCTTATCGAAGGTTTGTTTTCTCAGTTAGCATATAAGCTAAAGCTACCTTTCTGACATCATCGTACAAAACAGCTTGTAACTCCCGAAATTTAGTTTGTGTATTCATACGTGACGCTAGAAAAAATGTGCTCTGCATGTTTAAGACATATTCTCCGATAACTCAATTTATGCCAGGTTGACAGGCTATGGGACTGTAGCAAGGTAACGTTAGGTTTGACTGGCTTAACAAAAATAGTGTAGCTATGTCAATTACAGTATTACGAAGTTAAAATGCTTACAAAAGGTCTCAGAGTGTCTATAAATAAGTGTTTGCGTCAGTTGGACTGGTGCTATGGAATTTCCACGAAGGATCATTACAATGCAGATGAAGGTGCAGACCATAAAAACTGATGGAAACCAACAACAGCTGAGATGAATTAACCAGAAATCAAATGGTGATTATTATTATTATGTATTTAGCATCACTGTTATTCAGTGTTTTTATATCTGAAATGTAACAACATTTGCCATGCTATTATGTATACAATTTTGGACAATAAATATTTTTAAAGGAAATTATATATGTACAAATAATTAGCTTTATTTCTTCTTTTTAGAGAGCCTTCAGTCATGGGTGATATGAAGACCCCTGATTTTGATGATCTTTTGGCTGCCTTTGACATCCCTGATGCAACCAGTCTGGATGCCAAAGAGGCCATTCATGGGAATCAGGATGAGGGAGAGGGACACCTTAAGCACTCAGAGATGTGTATGGATACTACAGTTTCAATTCCTCATCCAGTGCCCTCAGCCGATGCTCCTGTTGTCAGTGTTATAGTGAAGAACACCAGCCGCCAGAATTCTTATGAAAACCTTGTGGAGAAGGAGAGCCCTCATTTGGGGCACCTTTTACAAAATGGCTTCAAAAGTTCTGTGTGTTCACTGGAGACGCATCCCTCCAGCTATTCAAGGTTGGATAGCTCTTCTGTCAATGGAGAAAGCTTAAATCATTCCTTGGAAAAGATTCCTGTCCCTTACAAGCCTGAAAAAGGTCCCACTTTGTCAGAATCTGTGCCTCAGTTTAGTCCTATTTCTAGCCCAGAATCTGAAGATATTCAGAGCAATGGAATCGACGACTGTCCAAAATCTGTCGAGACTTCATACTTCTCATCTGATTCACTTTTTACATCATCGACAGTTCCTGTTTTAGACTATCTTGAAAAAGCAGATGTACCCAGCTCCACATGCAATGACAGTCACTGCAGTTCAAAAGATGTGGATGATCTTGAGTCTGATAGTTCATCTTTCAAAGATGACCTGGTTGGCAAAAATGATGATTCTGCAATTAAGAGTGACTGCAGCCAAGACTATAGAACAAATACACATCCAACCCTAGAGACAAATTCCCCTTCCCGTCCATGCGTCAAAGCTCATACATCCAGATTATCCTCTTGTATTGATGCTTTGGCAGCCCTAAATCCTAAAAAAGATTCAGGTGCGCATATTAATTCAAAGGACATTCCAATTACCCCTAAAGAGACAGTGAAAATTAGTCCAAAAATACCCATATCCCCAAGGAGTCCAAAAAGTCCTCTGGAGGTGGTGAAACGCTTCACAAAGCAGCCTGACAGCCCAATGAGTATTTGCAGTGACAGCAGTGGTAAAGCATCTCCAGCTGTCACTACTGGCTCGCCTCCAGCCATCCCACGAGTCAGAATA
Organism: Danio aesculapii; assembly: GCF_903798145.1. Classification (NCBI taxonomy): domain Eukaryota; kingdom Metazoa; phylum Chordata; class Actinopteri; order Cypriniformes; family Danionidae; genus Danio; species Danio aesculapii. The sequence continues at coordinate 53,744,458 of NC_079452.1, read as the reverse complement.
AAGACAATCAAAACCTCATCTGGAGAAATCAAACGCACCGTCACAAGCATATTGCCAGACTCAGAAACCGAAGATCTGACGTCACCCTTTGGGTCATCACCATCTCAGTCCTCAGTTGAAGAGGCCTTCTCGAAAACATTGCCGCCGAATCGTTCAAATGATATTATTTCAGAGGTCATTTTTGAAGATAGAAGTCAGGAGGCTTCAAAGATGGCTTTATCAGGCAGCAAAAAATCAGTAAGGAGCTCAAAGTCACCTCAAATCCAAAATAATGGTCATGCTTTAAAGACAACAGAAGGTGGGACCCACCAAAGGAAGGCCTCTTCTGCTCAGATTGGTTCTTCTGCTAACACAAACTACCTTCCGAAGGCATTACACCTAGCAAACCTAAATCTAGTCCCACATAGCGTGGCTGCTTCGGTTACAGCAAGATCTTCCACAAACAGACAGGAGCCCTCTCAGTTATCATCGTCAATGGTGTGTAGTTCCGTACCATTGGTGCATCAAGTTAAAAAAGTCTCCCCAAACACACGAGCTGTTGTTCCAAATACTGCAGCTGGAACCTTAAACAGACTGTTGAATTATTCAAATCCAGTGCCAACATATGTTCCCAACCTTAGTCCACCACCAGGCACCAACATCAAGCTCCCAACACAAGGTTATTGCTGCCTAGAGTGCGGAGACTCATTTGGGCTGGAAAAGAGTCTTACTTACCATTACAGTCGCAGGAGTGTGCATATTGAAGTCGCATGCACCCACTGCTCCAAAACTTTGGTGTTTTTTAACAGATGTGCCCTCCTGGCACATGCTCGAGATCACAAGAACAAAGGAATGGTGATGCAGTGCACTCAGTTGTTTATGAAGCCCATCGCTGTTGACCAGATGTTGGTGCCCACCAAGACTAGTCTGCAGTCTGCAATTCAGATACCTTGTGGGACCACCACCACAGAGACGTCCAAAGGCCAAGTGGTCTTGCCACTTTATCCTGACAATGTCATTAGAAATGGATCTAAATGTCTGGAGTGTAATAAACAAATATCAGACTATACAGCACTTGCAGGACACTATCAAAAATCGTCAGAAGATGAAGGACTGGTGAGTGAATTTTTTTTAGCTACTGGAGACCAAAAATAGTTACACCTACATAAAAAAGAAGATCACATATGGATCTGAGAAGACAACAGAACATACTATTATGTTATGCTAGGCTAATACTCTAGTTTTCTCGAGCAGCACAAATACAGTCCTGTAGTTCTCTATTGTTGATTTGGTCGTCAAGGTCCTGCACATGTCCATGGACTGAGCATACATATAATCATTACACACATGTGTGGAATCATCGTTTTTAACTAAATTTTTGTTCTTTATTTTCACCGAATGTATAATAAGAATCTTTGATAAAAGACTTGATATACAGTTGAAGTCAGAATTATTAGTCCCCCTGAATTGTTAGCCTCCCTGTGATTTTTTTTTCCCCAATTTCTGTTTAATGGAGAGAAGATTTTTTCATCACATTTCTAAACATAATAATTTTAATAACTCATTACAGTAAATAATATTTTACTAGATATTCTCAAGACACTTCTATCCGGCTTAAAGTGACATTTAAAGGCTTAACTAGGTTAATGAGGTAAACTAGGCAGGATAGGGTAATTAGGCAAGTTATTGTATAACGATGGTTTGTTCTGTAGACTATCGGGAAAAAAAAATAGCTTAAAGCGACTAAAAGTTTTGACCTTAAATGGTTTTTTAAAAATTAAAAACTGCTTTTACTCTAGCTGAAATAAACCACTTAAGACTTTCTTGAGAAGAAAAAATATTATCCGACATACTGTGAAAATTTATTTGCTCTGTTAAATATTATTTGGAAAATTTGAAAAAGAAAAAAAAAATCAAAAGAGGGCTAATAATTCTGACTTCAGCTGTATAAGTGTCACAGGCCTGAAATTCAAATAAACTGTCATTCAACTCTCAGCAAGTTTACAGATATTTAAAACAGAATACAATTTATTGTGATCACTTGTTTTTTTATATAAATTATTACAGGTCATAATACATATATTGTTTATTTTTTATTATCTGTCACACTAAATAACAATGAATGATAATTATTTCATCTTGACGTTTTTCGAAATATTAAATATAGTATAGTATAGTTTTTTATATAAATTATTACAGGTCATAATACATATATTGTTTATTTTTTATTATCTGTCACACTAAATAACAATGAATGATAATTATTTCATCTTGACGTTTTTCAAAATATTAAATATAGTATATAAAATAGGTCAGTTATATACAGATGTTTCAATTACATTATTTATATATATATATATATATATATATATATATATATATATATATATATATATATATATATATATATATATATATTAGTCTGCAGGATATCGGAGAATTTGACATATTTTTTCCTCAATTATATGTTGCAATAAGAATTCAGATTCGCCAGAAGACTTGAATAGCTTTACTTGGAAAGAAATCAACATTTTAGTTTGATTGGGGTGATTTTGTAGAGGAGTGAATCATGCATAAAATATTATAATCAATTACAAAAATACAACAGAACAAAGATACAAATTGGATAAATAGTACTTTACGGTCATTAAGGGAGCCTAACAGTTTTGAGGCACAGTAAAGGAATTATCAAATGTGAAATTAGATTGCATAGTCTTCATTGTTAAAATATCTTAATAAAATGTATATTTATTAATGTTACAAATAGTAAAATTACTTGTACTTGTTAAACTCTTGAAATACTGGAGGTTCTGTAGGTAATCAAAAAAAAATCCTAAACAAACTAATAATGTAACCTTAAAAAGTATTTTATAAAAAAAGACTTTTTCCAGAAGTAAAAATAAAATGGGAAAATTAGATTGCTTTGTTAAATATTGCTTGGAAATTCACACACTCACAATCTACTTTATTTCCTTATTTTTAAATAACCACTAAAAATGGGAAGTCTCTTCTTTAACTATTACCCTTAAATGATTGTCATTTTTAAACTTTTTTTTTAAAATGCGTACATTTCAAAGTGCTTGCCAACGTGTTTTAAAGTACATTAAGTGGTTTGTTTTGGACAATTGCATTTTTAATGGTCTTTATATATTTCTCTCTTTAAATGCAGATCTGCAAGGTTTGCTCAATGCTGCTACCCAACAAGTGCAGCTACAGGGCCCATCAGCGCATTCATACACACAAATCCCCTTATTGCTGTCCTGAATGTGGAGCACTCAGTCGCTCAGTGGACATCCAGAAGCATGTGAAGGAGAATTGTCTTCACTATACCCGTAAAATTGGGTACTCGTAAGTACTTTGAACTGTGACCTGTAGACCAATGGACTTCCGCTTTGAGACTATGAAGGTCTTTTGTGTCGTCTCTTGCTCTTTCTGGTTCACTCAAATGCAATTTCTTTCAGGTGTCTTCATTGTGAAATGCTTTTCATGTCACTGTCCCACTTGAAGAGTCACATTGAGGAGAAGCATTGTGAGGTCTTTTATAAGTGCACAACCTGTCCTGTAGCCTTCAAATCTTATGATGGCTGTCTGATGCATGTAAAAAACAAGCATGGTGGCAGCGAACCCAACCATCAGTAAGTGCATCTATTGATCTGTTATAGCGTACATTTTACTGTGTTCCTAGAATTGTGTTGAGTTAGTTACTTGTTGTTCATTCTGTGCAGGGTGATCTACAAATGCTCGTGTGAAACGGTCTTTAAACGGAAGCAGTTGTTGTACCAACATTTTCATCATCGCATTTGTGTCTTCAAGTGTCCCGAGTGCACTTCTCTCTTCCCAGAGAAACTGCCTTTGGTGCAACATTTCAAGGTGCGTTGATGCTTTTAATGTGTTCGGTCACTGCAGTGCCTGACTGTGTAAATGGGAATATTTCTGTGCACATATTGTCTGGCACTATAGAGACATTTGCATTTTGGACGTTTAGCAGATGTTCATAAGAAATGTAACTTTAAAGACCAGATCACCAGATGGCAAGCGTACAATTTAGAGCTCTATGCTAGGAATTGTGTACTTCATGTATGCTCGCAAATAATTCTAATAAACTTTCGTATTTTTAATTGTCACTTTTTTATCACCTGACATGTGCTGTGACTTTTTAATTCTTCTCTGAAATAGTTTTTTTGTTTAGTTTTTTTTGTATTTCACAAGTGCTGTTTAACAGGTAGATGTTTATTTCAGCAGATTTTAAACACAGCAGTTTTAATAAGTAATTTCTAGGCCAATCCCAATTCTACCCCTTATCCCTTCCCTTTACCCCTATCCCTCGTTTTGCGCATTCACATAATGGGGTAAGGGGGGTCCCAATTCCCTTTAGCTTGAAGGCGTAGGGCTGAAGGGAAGGGCTAGATAGCCCTTGAAACAGAGATTTTTCAGGACGACACTCGAAACCAGGGAGTAGGAAAATTTCTCAGAGTACACCATCTACAACGGCAAAATGGCTGCACACAGAAGTCAGGAGATGCACAAATTAGGTTTTTTTTGTCATTATTATGAATTTTTACAACAAACAAGCATATGTTTTAATCCATTCATAATAGTGTTCATGTGTTATCGTCATGCTTTAAAAAAAAACAATAAAAAAAAATAAATGTAGCTATTTATAATAATAACTTCTGTATTATCCCACAACATACTTTAACATCTGACACTCGAATACCCTGTCAGAAAAGTCTAGTGACTGGGAATGACCTTTTTACAGTATCTAGTATAATGTTAATGTTGTTTTTGCATTTACATAGATGAATATGGGATGATGTAAATGCACAGTACAGTTACGAGCTTATTGCCACATTATATGGTTATGATAACATAAATATGCCTTCAGTGATTTCCTGAAGATAAATACCAAAAAATAATGCAATTGGAATAACTACTGCAGTCGCGATCGATCGTCTATCTCATATGAAGTAAGAGATCATGGTGACATATGATGATGTGTGCAGGTATTGTAATGCTGTCCCATTTTTTTAGGGGTAAAATTTGAAGCCCCTTCCCCTTAAGCCAAGGGGTAGGGGTAAAAAATAGATTTGGGATTGGGCCCTAGTAACTCATTTCTTTTGTCCATTATGACAGCATGTAATATTGTACTAGTTATTTCACAAGATACTAATATTCAGCTAAATGTGCAGTTAAATGGCTATGTAGGTTGGGTTAATTATGCAAGCCAATGACCAACAGTAGTTTGTTTATTAGCCAATCAAAAACTATTAATTTCTCAAGGTGGGTAAAAATATTGACATTCAACGTTTAAAAAAAAAATAATTCCAGAAACCCCCCAAAAAAGAGACTTTCTCTAGAAAAAAATATAATTATTAAAACTCCTTGCTCAGTTAAATATCACTTGGAAAAATTTTTGAAAAGAAATTGTTGTATTTGTAAATGTTTTGTTTACCTACATTTCTGAAAATCACTTTAAGCCACATGGATCAAATATTTGCATAGCATTCTGGATGTGATGTACAGTCGCACACAGAATCTGCCCCCATAGAATTTCACAGATTTTCGAGCCTGTTATTTGCAGTGGTGTAAAGTAACAAATTACAAATACTCAAATTACTGTAATTGAGTAGTTTTTTCAGGAATTGTAATTTACCGAGTAGTTTTAAAAATGTGTACATTTACTTTCGCTTGGGTACATTTTTAGTGCAGTACCTGTACTTTTACTTTTTTTTTCCTTTAACCTGCAGTCACTACTTTATTTTTTCTTATCTATGCGGATTGGCTGAGTAGAAAAATCAGTCCTGTGATTCCTGTTTAATCAGATTGCATATAGAAACTAAATCGCGTCATACTGAACAACCTCAAGACATGGGTCCTAGACCTAGTGTCCTAGAAGATGTCCAAAATCTTTACATGCAACGATTGAGAGACTGTTTAGACTGCATGTCATTGATGAGAAGAGGAAGGACATTTACTGTATGAGGATGGAAATCGCCAAATGACCTTAATACCTAAATGCACTACAGAATGTTACTTTTTTACACACATGCACAAATTGCATGTAAATGTAATACTCATTCACACAGCGTATTACTCATTACTCTTGAGTACTTTAAAAAAAGACTGCTTTCTACTCATACTTTGAGTAATATTTACAATTGATACTTTTACTCTACTTGCACTACATTTTTGGGTAAGTAATGGAACTTTTACTTGAGTATGATTTTTCAGTACTCTTTCCGCCACTGGCTATTTGATCTATTTATTTACTTGTATATTTTTATATTCGTTTCAGGTCAAGTCAATGTTTATTTATTAAGCACTTTTAAAAAGCAGCAAGTGTTTACCAAAGTGCTGTAGAAGCATGCAACGTTTAATACAATGGACAAATATAACAGAGATAAGACTCTCATATGGTGTTAAAAGCCAACAAGTAGAAATTAGTTTTAAGACTAAACTTAAAAACAGAAAGGGTTTTGGCTTGGCTAACATGGAGAGGCCAATTATTCCAAAGTAAAAAGCACAGTTCCTTCTGGTTTTTAACCTTGTGCATGGAAGAGCATAAAGTAACTGATCAGCACATTTAAGGACCCTTGATGGAGTGTGCAATTGAATTAACACAGATAGGCATCTTGGTGCTAGTGCATTTAAGGAATTAAATATAGAAACTAAAATTTAAAAATGTACTGCGAAATGAGCGGGAAGCTATGGCTAATACCCACATACAGAGCATTTAATTTTAGTATTATTGTTGAATATTATGCAAATGTTTTGATGATTTGTCTACAATACAATTATTAAAGTCATACTTTCTGTTTTTAGTGGATGTGTTATAAGAGAACTAGTTTCGCTTTCTTACAAGTGGTTCTAATCAGATTTGTATTGTAAACTTTAAATAAAAGTTAAGGAGGTATTTTTTTTTACTTTGTTACATTTTCAGCTTCTATACTCTTGAATTCATTCCGCATAAACCTCCAAACCTCCAGTTTTTTCATGAAATTCTGCACAGAAATAGCAAAACAAAAAAAATCTGTATATTCTGCCTGGCCCTGCCGATGCATGAGTTCGATAGCATGTTTTGCATTGCGTTTATTCAAGAAGTCTTAGATGAGATGGGGGGGGGGGGGTGCAAATGACAGGTGGTCATTCAGAGTGACCCAAAGGTTCTTAGAGTTTTCTTTTTTGTGAAAAAGAGAGATGGTTGATTCACCAGGTTATTACAATTACTTTTTAACAACAGATAATATCTGTAAACCCTGCTGTATTATTTTAAGCTTACATTTAAACAAAAGTTATTGTCTACGAAACTGTCTTGTCATTTGATGCAATCTGTTTAGATGGCAAAAAGTAATAATAAATAGAAAAGGGATTTTTAGTAAAATACTGTTACAGAATGAAAGTGCCAAGAGAGATTTGCTTTCTTTTTGTTGCATTATGGAAACAAAGAGCAGGCCATTAATTTTAGACTTTAATCTGGGACCACAATTTCAAATGGCATTGTACTTTCACAACACAAAAGATGTCTCATCTAATCTCATCACTGATCTAAAGTCCTGTATCCTATTATTCATCTATTGAAATAAATCATCTTTTTTAAATCTGCAGACTATTCATGGTGGCGTTTTCAGAGGTGAAGCAGAAAAAAGCTCAAAAGAGACAGACACGTCATCGCCAGAAAACCTCCAACCAAGTTTAACCAAAGCTGGTAATGGGGCCTATGTGAAGGAAATGGAGAACTCCACTGCACGAAAGTCCAGTGCTGAAGCTGGCATGAAGAATACCGGTTGGACCTGTGGAGTTTGTCTCCTCTGGGTCCCTGACAGAGAGACTTATGTCAGTCACATGAAGACCAGCCATGGAAAGGTGAGACCCTTCTAGTCAAAAAGCAAATGATTAACCAGGGATTTTGTATCTGATTGACTTAGTTTGTGATTTAAGATTGTTTTACATTTGAATATTGCTGTTGATTTCCAGTCTTTAAAGAGGCAACCATGTCGATTATGTGAAAGGTCTTTCAATTCACCTATGAGTCTTAAAAGACACATTCGTAATGACCACAATGGGAAAAAGAAAGTTTATACATGCTGGTAAAACCCCTATATTATTTTAATTTATTTAATTTTTTTGGGAACTATATTAATAGTACACTTTTATATCTGTCTTTAAAAATTCTGAAGGTACTGCACAAATGAGAGGATATCCTTCACAGAACACTCTTTGCTAAAGAATCACATCAGTTTGATGCATGGAGTCAAGAATCCAGATTTCAGCCAGATGGCAAAGCTAGAATCTCAGGAAGTGGGCAAAATCAGAAGCGAGGTAATCATAAGTATGATAAGTTTTTTATATACTTTTCTTAGGTGCAGCATGTGTTGTCACTGTACCTATTTTTCAGTAACACTTTTAGAACGAATAACTGTCAAATTTCACAGTTAATATTACAGAAATGTGTGTTCAATATTAATATATATAGACTTCAAAAATTGTTCAGTTAAAAGTGCAGTATGTAAGTTTGACACACAGTGGTTGGACTAGGCATTGCACTCCTGGATCAAAACAAACAAAAGCGCAGGTTGCCAGATTGAGGACAGAAGCTGGTGATTTAAACCGTGTTCTAACTAAAAGAAACGGCACACTATAGAAGGAATATTTTACATATTAAAAGGAGCCTAACCAACTCCTCGAATTGATATATTAGATATGGCTTATATTTCTCGCAGATGAACAACAGAAAAATTACAAGGATCACCTCAGGTACACCCTATGTGCTTTATTCAGTGTTAAATGCTAATAATGTGAGTTTGAATGCCATTTTACATGACATTTATTGCCATATTACTGAAAGCAGCAGCAGATAGTTCACCTCAGATCTTCAAAATACAATAAACTGTTTGAAATTGAACTTTAGAACTGAACACATATGAGTGATTCAGCATCTACATTTAATAATGTTAAAGAGGGTTAATATGGATTAAACTGATTATAAACCTTACCATTTTGTGAGTGAGTGCATATTCTGTGCTTCTGAATGGCTTTATTTAAATTTATGTCGTGTTTCATCTGGTGCAAACAGCCAAATTGCTCATCACTGCATATGTCGTTGGGACACAGGATTACAATGTAACCTGCTCACCTAATGATTACGTTCCTATTATTTATATAATTTGCTAATTGATAACCGCATGTGGGACTCTAAATTTGCGTCTCATTTCGGAGTCTGCTACTGTCCACCGGAGGTCGCATTTCAGTCACGCATGCTTTGTGAGCCTTTCTGATTGAATGAATGAAATGCACGGTTTTCCACCAAGGCAACCCGGGATGCTGAAATATAATTGGCTAAAATGGCACTGGGCGGGTTAAAAGAACCAAAACAAAGACAGGGTTCCGGCACGTATCTGACTTGAGAATTGTTTTTCAGTTAAACAAGAATGTTCACTTGGCATGTTTATTAAATATCTGCAAACATATTATGATATTTTCATGCTTTAGAAGAATCGAAAACTCGTCTAACTTAGCATACAGCACCATTAAGTAAGTTTTGCACTATAAAGATCAAGTGAAAACTTTAAAAAACAGGTCCTTCATACTTACAAATTGGGAAAATCTAATTTTATCCCATCTGTTGCATTGTGATGTCAAACATATAGCCCAGGCTCATTGGAAATACGTGTGCTACATTTTTTTATTTTAAATGTACAAAGCATCCAGAAAGTATTCATAGCGCCTTATTCCAAAATGGATTAAATTCATTTATTTCCTCAAATAAAAAAGTGAAAAAATATTTTTGGAAATTGTTGCAAATTTATTAAAAATAAAAACCTAAAAAATCACATGTACCTTTGCTGTGAAGCTCTAAATTGAGCTCAGGTACATTCTGTTTCCACTGATCATTCTTGAGATGTTTCAACAGCTTAATTGGAGTCTCAGGGTTGACAGTGCATGGCAAAGCACAAACCAAGCATGAAGACAAAGGAATTGTCTGTACACCCCCGAGACAGGATTGTTTTGAGGCACAAGGCTGGTGAAGGTTACAGAAAAATTTCTGCTGCTCTGAAAGTTCCAATGAGCACAGTAGCCTCCATCATCCGTAAGTGGAAGATGTTTGGAGTGATCAGGGGAGAAGGGCTTTAGTCAGGGATGATACCTCAGACTGGGGTGATGGTTCATCTTCCAGCAGAACAGTGACCAAAGCACACCGCCAAAATATCAATAAAGTGGCTTCACAACAACTCGGTGAATGTCCTTGAGTGGCCTAGCCAGAGCCCAGACCTAAATCCTATTGAACATCTCTGGAGACATCTGAAAATGGCTGTACACCATTGCTTCCTATCCAACCTGATAGAGCTTGAGAGGTACTGCTAAGAGGAATGGGCAAAGATTCCCAAAGACAGGTGTGCCAAGCTTGTGGCATCATATTATTAAAAACTTGAGGCTGTTATTGCTGCCAAAGGTGCATGAACAAAGTATTGATCAAAGGCTGTGAATACTTATGTACATGTGATTTTTCAGGTTTTCTATTTTTAATAAATTTGCAACAATTTAAAAAAAAATCTTTTTTCACATTGTCATTATGGGGTATTTTGAATAAATGAAGTTTAATTTATTTTGGAATAAGGCTGTAACATAAAAAAATTTGGAAAAAGTGAAGCGCTATGAATACTTTCCGGATGCACTGTAACGTAAAATACATTGCTCAAGGTACATTTGGTTGCACATTTCCAATGATTAATCTACTAGAGTGCACTGTCTGCATTTTTCCTAATCTTAAATATGTTTCTTAAGGTACTTTTTGTTGTACATTTCAGATACATGTCCACTAGAAGGTGGGGCTTGTCAACTAAAAATGTACTCTATTTAATAAAGAACTATTCTAGAGAAAAAACTACTCAATTATAGTGATTTCAGTATATCAAATTTATTAGTGTCTGCGTTTCTGTATTTGCACCTGGTGAACAATTGTGTGAAGGAATGATATTCAGAGCCAATCACAGTCATATCTGTTGAGCACAGAAACTCCAATTAACTCCTATTTTGATGTTTTAAAAATTGTAGTACCCCATGTTTTGTTTTAAATCAATGCATTTACACTGAAATTACATTTTTCATTTTTAGAGGCCAAAAAAGAGAAGAGCAGAACACCTAGATGGAGTGAAAGGAAATGGAGAAACATCACACAACGGCCCATCTAAGCGAGCTAAGTCACTTTATCGATGCGCCAAATGTGGCTTTACCGCTGAAGCCCAGTCCCAGTTTCAGGAGCACATACCTCAACACAAAAGTGACAGCAACACACCCCAGTGCCAGCACTGTGGCCTTTGTTTCACATCTCAGCTAGCACTCAGCAGACACCTCTTCATTGTACATAAGGTCAAAGAACCAGAAGAGCATGAAGACTTTAAAGATGGAAAAAAACGAGAGAACTCTACAGAGTTGAGCGATAAAACTGTACCTCTTTTGCGAAATAAAACTGGCCTGTCCACAGCAGAGGAGCTATTAGGACTCCACAATGAGCTCACAGACACTGATTACAACACACAGACATCAGAAACCAGTGGACTAGAAGATAAAAAGGCCTGAAAAAAGAATCGACTCTTATGGAAAGCTGCTAATCAACTTAATTGCAAGCAAATGATTACTGATTATGCAGCTGATAATTATGGTACTGCAAACATGTTGCCTTACAGTGAAATTCTATATTATCTCATGTCATATATCGCATATATGAAATAATGTTTAAAACGCCGCATTATTTGGATTAACTTATCTGTTCATGCAATCATTTTTTACTGCTTATACCTGTACATCCTATATATGTGGATAATCATAATTTATTATTGTGTAATGCAAAAGCATCATGTCAGTGTGTTATAATGTTTCTGTTCAAGTACCATGTCAAATCTGTCTTGGGTCCATTACAATCCAGAAAGTGTTATGTATGTTACACATTGTAGCCATAAGCGAAGCAATTGTAATAGGTCGACTGTTTTCAGGGTCACCAAAAAAAGAATTGAGAACCATGGATGGTCATTTTTTTGGTGGTGTTAATGCTGGTTTTGAAGGAGAAAGGCATGACTGATGATGTTTATTTTATATTTATTAGGTAGCGTGCTTGTATCACGAAGCTAAACATCTGTAACAGTATTGCTACTTTGGAGATTACATTATTCTGAAAGGTATTCCCTTAAACCCAGGTATCTGCACTCAGAGAAAGTATATTTTCATATTCATTCCATGTAGAATTACTAGTTTCAATTACGTTTATATTCAATGAGCCATTCTTACAATCAAATTTAGCACTTTTGTAAATGCTTAAATGGAAAAAATGCATATTAAAGACATCGAAGACTCAATTCTAGAGTTGGCTTTACTCGATTTTGGGTACTCGATACCCGATATTGTCAAACTGTCAGCGCAATAGCCTAGTGGTTAGCACGCTGACATATGGTGCAGTAGCACTTCAGGGCATCCTGAGTTCGAATTCCGGCTCGTGGACATTTCCTGTCCCTACCCCCTCTCCCACTTCCCTTTCTATCTGAAATACTGTCCTATCAACTTAATAAAGGCAAAAAGGCCAAAAATAAATCTTAAAAAAATAATAAATAATTTTCAAACTAAAAAAAAGAAATGCATACTAGTATTTTATCAGTATATAACAAAATATGTACAATATGTAGTGTTGAAATATCAAATAACGTCACGACCCGGCTCAAAGGTAATGACAAATTAAAGGGAGGACATACAGTACACAAGATGGTTTGGTATCAAAAAATATTTATTGAAACATTAAAGAATAAACAAGTGCTCACTTGAGGTTAACAAAAATCAAATAGTGACTAAAGCTAGAAAGAAACAAAATAAAATAAACAGGAGCAAAAGCACGGCTCTCCAAACGAAAACACTGCTGGCTTTTTATAGAGGGGAAACCAGGTGTTCCCAATTGCGCAGATACTGGTACGTACAGTATTTCAATGCTCATTTTTATAATATTTACTTTTTTGCCTAAAGAGATCTGAGGTAATACTTTAGGTACCATTATTACCTGCTTATTATTAAACTATTAGATGTTTATTAGTTCTTATTTACATTACATAGTCTGCATGACCTTATTCCACATCTCTTAATACCGAAACTACCTTAATATCTAATAATAAGCAGCAAATCAGTAGGCAAAGGTCATAGTTAATGGTTTATTAATACTGAGAACTGTAGGCTACCTTAAAATAAAGTGTGACCTAGATCTGTCATTGAGATATCAACTATTAGATTTTGACTAGTTCCCATTCCAGTTATTACTACTGTTAGACAGTTATAACTATTAACTAAATAATAGTACTTATTGATGAGCTATTAGTACTTAGTGGACTAAATATTAGCCAATAGACAGTATTTCAACACTTAGCTTATAATTGATAATAAAGCTTGTTTGGCATGCTGTCTGAGAAGAGAGCCTTGAACTTCCTCAAGTCCTGGGCTCCCTCCCGTTTGCAGGGCGAGAGGGGAATTTAAGCTCAGGTAGATCTCGATGAACTCCCCCTGGCTTATTTCTGGCTAATGACAGATATGGATATGTCTTGAAGACGAAGATATTGAGATAAGAAAACTTATTTATAGTGAGTTATGAGTCATCTGATTGGAGAATCAATTTTGAGCTTATGAGGGAGCAGCCATGGCCAATCATAAGCATGTGATCCTCTAGAAATTAGTTTATAAATAAACTTCACTTAATTGAATAGTTACTGGCCGTTTGAGTCAACTCAAAACATAAGATTTTGTGTTGTCACTAGTTAGATAGAAATTGTTACTAGTAATAATAAAACTGACTTGTCAGGGACCCATCACTCCAAATACTAGATGTTAGACAATACTATTAAATCTATATTTAAAAAATCTATTCATAGGCACAATTACTTAATATATTCAATTAAATTCATGTTCATTTATACAGTGGTTTTACAAAGTAGATTGTCAAAGCACCTTAACATAGAAGTTCTAGTAAATTGAAACTGTCAGTCCAGCGAGGAACAATCTTCACCAATTGACGGAAGTGAAGGAAAAAAACCTTGAGAGAAACCAGGCTCAGTTGGACACAACCATTTCTCCTCGGGCCAAACATATATTAGGAAGACTAATACCTAATGAATAAATACTGGTATGCAACAATTAAAAACTAGTATATAATTATTATGTAAAACTATCAAATCAAGAACTAGGATAGCATCTAAGTAAAATAAAAAAGTATACCCGAATAACTATTACTAGAAATACTAAATACATAGGCTACTAGTCAGAGCTGAATAGTTCATATCTCAATGACATCTTTATATATATTTATATAATTATTCGTTTATAACAGTTTATCTAATGTGCTGTAGAAGTAACTGTTTGAAAAAGAAACGACAACCCATCGCCACCTTTCCAATCGTGTCCCCCAACACCCCTCCTTTCTCTTACCGGAAGTAACGCAACCAGAAGAGTCGCCGCGTATCCGCTAACTACAGCAGTAGCGGCAAAACGTTTGCACCAAAATCTAAATTTTGCAATTGTTTCGATTGACTTTTACCAGGCATATTTAATCTGCAGACAACATGTTATCATTAGACTTCCTCGACGATGTGCGGCGAATGAATAAGCGTCAGGTATGTGTTTATTTAGCCGGTTAGCTCGGCGCTTCCTCTACACTCTTTACTACACGTCAGCCTGAATGACAGCGGCTTTAACGTTTCACACATATATATTCTCCATTAGTGCTTTTTATTTTGAGTTATACTTTTACAATATGGTTTGAATTACTTGAAATGTAATGCTGTTTTGTGCTGGTGGAGAAAATAATTAAAACGAAAATCGCTTTTTTATAACAGCTGCTATTCTGTTGTTCCCTGCTAACGTTAACTGTTGTACAGCAGTTTCACTTTAAGCCACTGCAAAACCAGAGATCTGAAAATTTGAAGTCTACATCAATCAAAATCTTTACAAACAAAAAAACTTGAAATGTGAAAATGATACCTGGAGACAGAAATAGCCGTCTGAGCATCATGCCTTGTGTCTTTCAGCTTTACTATCAGGTGCTGAATTTTGGGATGATTGTATCTTCAGCCTTGATGATCTGGAAAGGCTTGATGGTTGTAACTGGAAGTGAGAGTCCAATTGTTGTTGTTCTCAGGTAATGTGATCTTGCTCTTATGTTTTACATGATCCATTGTTGTGCTGGGTTGTAATTTTGTGTACATTAAAGCTCATTTTAAATTATTTAAGATAAAAGCTAAAGTGTCATTATGGGTTTATAGCAAAAACAAACTAGAAAAGAAATGAATCATGTTTGCAGTTTCTTTATGCTTGTGTTGTGGCTTGCTGCATTGTAAGAACAGATCTGCAGAAAAGTTACTGATATTTAAAAAGATATATTATGTTAACTTTACAGTAGGGCTGCACAATATTGGAAAAATCTAGCATTGTGTTATTTTTTTATTTTGCAATATGTATTGCAATATTAATATTAATTGTATATTATATGTATTGTATATTAATACAATTTCACTATATACCTTAATATCTATATTTGGAAAATTTATAATGTTAGATCAATTGGGATGATTCTGCAGTGGGAATGCATGTCCATAAAAGCTAATAAACTATCTGTAAACTTTTTGGGGTCCCCCAACACATTTTCAATGTGGTCTGCTGTTTGCAGTGCATTTCTGTATTTGTATGTTGTGAGTATTTTCATGCATAACTATCTATAAATACAGTCAAGATAAAGATACAATTGAAAAATGCCTGATTTCTAATGCCTGATTGCTTTTTAAGGTCATTATACAATCACAGGAATCAAAAACAAACATGAATGATGAATTATAATACAGACTCAATCATTGCATATATCCTGCGATGTGACTATTGCATAGGATCACATTGCGATATCGATGCTGAAATGATATATTGTGCAGCCCTACTTTACAGGTTTTAACTGTAAAGTGCAACCGAGTTCAATTTGTGAATCAACATTTGAGTGTAAGAAATAATTTTAAGTATTAACACACATTTCATAGGCCTGTTACAATAATCAATATATCGACATATCGCACAACACATGGACATGACCTCAATCATTTTTGGTGATGCAATATATATCGCCCATACAAAAAAAAAAAACATTCTAGCAACATTTTAGCTGATTGTGCAACATTTCTAGCTCTATTGGAGGTGTCAGTGTGGTTAAAAAACACTAGTATTTACTATAAATTACTATAGTATATTTTCATGTGGGTGTCGTACAACTGAAAATAGAGCTGATAGCAGATATCGCAGTCACTGTTACTTTACCTTGCACTTTATTATTAACATTTATTATTATTTATTTAGGATATGCATTTTCAATTTCTGATTCCAATGCCTTATTATTAAGTTGTTAAAATACTTGCAATTAAATATTCTTATCTTTCAATGGTCTTAAAATGACAATAATATCGTTTATCGCAATATATTTTCGTGCAATATTTTGTACAACAAAAAAATTGATATCGTGACAGGCCTAACAGTTTATCACACTGATTTTACACATTGTAATTGTGAGTAACTTTTCAATATGCTGATTTTGTTCAACCTGAATGTTTCACATTCAAAATTGGTTTATTCACTTTTGGTTTTAAATGTCATCTTTAGTGTTTAGGTTATTCTCCAAATCTTGGTACAAATGTATGGTAGTCATTTTATTTTTATTGAGAGTATATATATCATTTTATTTATAAATTTTTTTATGCTTGACTCAGATCTCCCCAAGAGCAATATTAAAATGAACTGATGAGTTTCAAAATCGAATTATTGTCTACTGAAGTGAAATATAATTGTTAATATGGTTATATTTGTAGTGGAAGCATGGAGCCTGCGTTTCACAGAGGAGACCTCCTCTTTCTCACAAATCGTGTGGAAGATCCAATCAGAGTTGGAGAGATTGTTGTGTTCAGGATTGAGGGAAGAGAAATTCCCATTGTACACAGAGTCCTAAAAATTCATGAAAAGTAAGTGTGCTTGCAAGATCACTAACAATGCATATGATTCCAGAATGACAGAGTGTTTACAGAAAAGATGTTTACAAGATATTAGCTTGGAGGAAGTTATGATATCATTTCTTATAGTTTTGTAAAAATATTGTCAAAGAAAATCATAATATTTTAACTTAATAAAACATATCTTTGAGGTATTTTTTGACATTGATAAATAATCATTTGTTTTTGTGCTAAAACCTTGGCTGTTTATGCCTGTCATGGAAAAATATGACCATAAAACCATCACTAGGTGGTGTGAGGTTTCTCTTATTTAGCGATTCATATATTTATTTAAATGATTCTTTGAAAACAGCTCATTCATTTAGAAACAAAACAAGTGAATGTGTTTATGAATGGATTGTTGAATCATTGGTTCACTCGAGTACTTCAATTATAAATTAAATCCCAAATCTATATGAAGAAAACTATACTATCGAGGTGCTCTGAGACACACAAATGTTTTGCTCTGATTTTGTTTATAACTTTTTTCATTGGCAAAAACAGCAGAAGAGAAACAGACAATATTGTTTTAAAACGTAACTCACTCAATACTAACTTTGTTCAGCTCTTGTATAAAATCAATATCGCATTTGCAATTGCACTTGCACCATTTTTCATCAAAGCAGCTCTATGGCTCGTGTGGTATTACTTAAATAAATCTTAGAAATATTAAAAACAAAAACCCATATTGAAATATTATTTGCCTTGCTCATAAATAATATCATATGGTCATTTTAACTGCATTCCATTAGACTTAATTACAAAGTAAATGCTTTTGTTTTGTTTGTTCTTTGAGTGACACTACATTAGAGGGATGCTAATAGTGAAATTTGACATTTTTGGATCCAAAATGGGGCTCTGTGAAGAACTTGTCAAAGATTAGTGTTTATGTGCGACAAAACAGCACAGTATCATTGAGCTCAAAGGGGTAGTTCACTTCATCCTCTCATCATTTACTCACCCTTCACTTGTATCAAAACTATTTTGTGTTTTGATAATGTTAAAAACAAAAGCTGTAAAGGTAGGGTGAGTAAATAGTGAATTAATTAATTGTTAATTGATCGATCCCTTTACACTAATCTCACCCTCACTCAAAAAAAATTCTGCCTCCCAATTCGCATACTTATACTACTCCCTAAAAGTATGTACTTTTTTATGAAGGAAAAAAATATACTTTTGAGTGTTGAGTATGCAAGCTTTGGGACATACGACTTCCTCGTTAACAGATCGTTGTGTGGCTTAGTTATGAGCCCTTTCAATCATCCACATTTCTATCATATTTAATTTCCTACCTTACTGAAGAAGCAGCAGCAGGTTAATCTCTTAGTCTTATATGCAAAGAAATCTCCTCATGTCTTTGGATAATTATGTATTCAGATGTTAATGTCCAAACATGTCTTCATATAAGTTCAGTATTGATATTGCAGATGAAATATAACACAGAAAACGCGATTTAAATATTTTACAGTTGGCTGGATATTAATTAACAGTCATACAAACATCTTTACCGAAGCCTACTTGACAGTTAGTCTCGCGGGTCCATCATGTTTGTAGTTTGTTTACACTTTTCGCCCGAGATTGTAGTTCTAATCGAATTCACGTCCAACATGCAATGTACTGTGGGCAACATCAGCCGTTAGAGTATGGAAGCTTCTACACTGAAAAATTTGATCGAAAATAGTAAACCATCTGGGAACCTTTGGCCTACTATATTCAACATACTGCGATTTGGGACACACTAATTCTATTTTCAGATATTAAGATAGATTTTCAGATAGACTATTTAAGATGGATAGTATGCAACTTGGGACGCAGCAAAAGACTTTTGCTACATGATCAAACTACTTATTTAATATTAGTTGAAACAATACAATTCTTATTTATTTTTTGGGACAGCTTAATTGTTTTATGTTCAATCCATTTCAATCTGTTAAAACAATTAAGTCACTTTACTAATCTTAAGTTACTTAATTAATCTATTTGTCTTGAGCCAATATGAAGGAATTGTGTGAAACCCAGCATTTTTACAGTGCACATTGCTTGAAATCTTTTCCACAGAGATCGAGGTGAATTTATTTTATTTTTTTACCTTGCATGTAAAATAATGAAGATTATTATAAAATTTTGACATTTGCTTTTAATCTTTCAGATGAATTCAAGTAAACAGTATTGTTATTCTGGCCACGTGTAACCTGTGCAATTTCAGAGCACATACTAATTAGTCAATATGAATATTTACAGTGAAATGCATAGAATCTGTACTTTTCTGGCTTACTTTAAAAGGGGTAGTTCAGCTAAAAGTGAACATTCTGTCATAAATTACTAATGCTCCAATCTTGTCAGACCTTTGTTCATCTTCAGAACACAAACTAAGATATTTTAAAATAAATTCAAGAGCTCTCTGATTAAAAAAAAGTCCAGAAAAGCAACCAAAAACATTGTCAAATAGGCATGGAACGATAACCGTTTTCAAGGTATAGCGTGGTTTGAAAAAGTCAAGGTTTTAATATTGCCAAAATTTTCTGTAATTCTGTTCCTATGATATATGTAAGTTTTTTGTTAGTTTGTTTTGTTTAGTTTTTTTTGTTTGTTTTGTTTTTAAGACAACTCTAGCAGAAAATATTTCCTAGGATGTTGTTTTAAATTGTAATGAAATCTGTGTTTTTGAAACTAATGAAATCAGCAGAAGTCAATGATTTATTTTAATTAGCCTGGCATGTTTACTGTTCCAAAATATTTTAAATGTTTCTCAAAGTAAAATATATTGTGTTCAAAGGGGAAAAAAGCTTTTGTTGTTTACCCAGACATTTAAAAAAAGAATATATTTTCGAGCAGTGATCACAATACCATGAAACCGTGATATTTTTATCTAAGTTTATCATACCATCAGAATCTTATACCGGCCCATGCCTATTGTCAAGACATGCCATGTCACTTCAGTGGTTCAACTGTATTTTATGAAGTTCCAAGAACAATTTTGTGTGCCATGAAAACTGAAAAAAAAACTTTGTTTACCATTGCTCCTATATCAAACCAGGATTTACTGTGCATTACTGTGCTATGGATAAAAGACGTTTACATGTTGCGCTGCTGACTCTAATGGTTAAAACTGTACTGCCCATAGTAAACACATAGTGCGCACACTGACCTAAGGTAATAAAGAAGAAATAGGCATTCAACACACTTTTTCTAAAGAAATTTGGCACACCAAGTGCCACTGGAGTTACATGGAGTATTTTGATAATGTTTTTTGTACTATGAATATTTTGGGACTATTGTTATCAATGGAGTATCAGAGAGCTCTCAGTTTGTTTATAATAGTAATAAACATGTACATACACTTGTCAATTTGTATATTGCATTCACTACTTGCTTCTATTTTTTAAAATATATTTATTATCTGTTTTTTGTCCTCTCTCTGTAATCCTGTTGCACTGTAGAAGATCTGTCACGAAAACAAATTCCTAGTATGTGTGAACATACCTGGCAATAAAGCTCTTTCTGATTCTGATTCTGATAATATCTTAATTTGTGTTTCTGAAGATAAACTAAGGTCTCAGGAGATTGGAAAGACGTGTGACTGAGTAATTAATGACAATTTTCATTTTTGGGTGATCTAACCCTTTAAAACAGTCGTTTCTAAGCAACAGATAAGGGCTCTCTGGTTTGTTTGCTTTGAAAGTAACTAACACCAGTGTAATAACAATGACGTAACAACAAAGCTGCACATCTGCCATTTTTAACAGGGGTGGGGGACTCACATCTGTCACTCTTTTTCACCCATAATGAGTTTGCATTCCTGTCAGCTTAATTATACTTTTATGTAGCATGTTGGGTGTAATAGGGTTGGTTGTCATGCCTTGTTCCTTCCAGTAACATTAATTTATATTAATTTCAGAGAAAATGGCGATATCAAGTTCTTGACGAAAGGTGACAATAATTCTGTGGATGACAGAGGCCTTTATAAGCAAGGACAGCACTGGTTGGAGAAGAAGGATGTGGTGGGCAGAGCAAGAGGGTACGATCAAAACCCAATTTGCTGTATTTTTGTATTGTTTGGATGTTTAGGTGCATCCCAAATTGCATAATTATGCACTATTCTATGCCACTTTGTAGTGTAAATAATATAAGTAGTGCATTCATACTGAAATATTTGTTTAATTCTAAAAAGAATAAGTGCAATTATCCCGCATGGTGCATTTATTTAACATCACTCAACGGCTGCAGCTTTGCTCACGTAGTGGAAGGGCCGGAGCTTAGAGTTGTCACGATACTAGAATTCGGTACCAATCGATACAAACATTTTAAAATCATCCATTTCCCACTAACATTTGAGGTCTGTTGAGAACGTTTTTAAAGTCCTCATGAACCGGAAGCTGCGATCGTTCTTTTTTTTTCGTATTGTGACGCAGTTCCTAGAGAAACAGAATATTAAATGAATTTACCACACGCTGAATGGATGTAGTAAAGTAGGCATTTCATTCAGTCAGATCGGGAAAGGGATTTTAGAAGAGTTATTACAACCTAACAGACTCCTCCTGCTTACCATTTCTGTTTGTTGTTGAAACTGACAGTTGAACCAGCATGGTTAGGTATGTTAGCCATTCCCATTACCTCAAAATCACATAATCTGATAATTTAATGGAAATCAAACAGGAAGGGCATTTTAAGATTTCAGTTAAATATTAGAAGGGCAAACTCTTTTTTTTTTTTTCTTAATAACATGCACAGATGAATTGTTCACCACAAAACTAGCAATGCGAGCTAACAAAACCAATTGGTACGTTTTGTTTTCTTGTGGACTTTAAATGGCGCTGATTTGCCATTTTGTTCACGTGCTCAACAGAAATGACTGATTGGCCATGAAGGTCATCAGTTTATCGAACTCACCACTGTTTACTGAGTTTAACCACAGATACAGGAACACTGGAGCATTTTAAAGTCACAATTCATCAGCACATTGCTCGTATGTCAGCTTATAGACAAACCAGCTGATCGATGTGACTTTGAAACGCTCCAGTGTGCCTGTATCTGTGTTTACACTCAGAGGTGGACTGATGACCTTCACGGCCAATCACAGTCATTTCTGTTGAGCATGTGAACACAATGGTTTACCAGCTGTGTTTAAGAATGTGCTATACAGAGCACAAATATTTGCGGGAAATGGACGTTTTTAAAATTTCAGTGCCGAATGCCAGTATCGTGACAAACCTAGCGGAGCTATCGAGCACTGATGTTGGTTTACTATATTTACAATGCATTGTGAAAGCAAAATTATCCTACGTAAGTGATTATGCCTCCTCCTGATGGTGAATGCGGTTGTACCCAGGGTAGGTACTATTTGGTAGTTTAGTCATTTATCACGATCCAGGGCTCGAAATTGCGACCATTTTAGTCACATATGCACCCAAAATTTTATCTATGGGACCTCAAAATATATTTGGGAGCATTTGTGCAAATGCATAATATTGTTGCCGTTTGACCAGTTATACTGCAAAATGTTTTAGGACACATTCACGCAGAATGCATCTTAGCACCTGAAATGCCAAACGCAACTCTCAGGAATAGTTTAAAACCGTTGTCATGCTGCAACTGTAACTTGCTGCGTAAACAAAGCCTGCAATGCTTGCCCCGATTTCAAGCTTTTCTGATTGGCCCACAAGTCTATAACTGAACTCGAATGGATTGGTTAATATCAGCTGCCAATCACTTAGTCAATGCGTTCAGCCAACAGATGACAGGGAGTTACAACTGCGAAAATATAAAACGCTGAAGATGAGAAAATGGAAACGACAATGACAGATTTTGTTCTAGAAACCGCCTAAAGTTACAAATAATGCCACATCTGATTAGTAATCATGTGATGAATGTTAATCCACCATTTACACATTTCAAAGAGTGGATAAAAGACTTCCATTGGGTTCAAGTCCACTATGAAAATGTCTAAAGCATTCACTGTAAAGTGAGACAGAGTTTGCAGGTAAAAGCAGGTAATTAGTTTTGTAATTAATTTTGTTAATGCGACACAATTTTCGCTGGTGCGAAAATTTTTAAAGTTAGGAGCACCAGTGCTGCCAAGCACAAAAGTTAATTTCGAGCCCTGCATTCACAAAATTTGCAACTGTCAAACATCATCTAGGAAACGGTTTGAATTTCCCATTAGTAAAAAACGTTCCAAAACCAAAAGTGTTCCAATTGGGACATTAAAATTCATATACTATGCTTTTGAGCGTGTAAGTGCACAAGTAGTGCATAGTGTATAATGTATCATTTGGGACGCAGTGTTTGACTTTTTTTTTTTTCCCCTATAACATTGGAAATTTTGTATTTTTTATTTTATCACTCTTCTTCTGACAGGTTTGTGCCTTACATTGGAATTGTCACAATTTTGATGAACGACTACCCCAAATTTAAGGTAATCCTTGAAATATTGAATTAAGAATGTCCTACTTTGCATTTGGTCTAACACTTGTTTTTTGTTCATTTCGACAGTATGCAGTGCTCTGTTTGCTGGGGCTGTTTGTTTTGGTACACAGAGAATGAAGAATTTCAAGAGAAACGTGGTCAGGGAACGCACATCCCTTTTGTGACATGTTTTTATGCTGTTTATTTTTGTGAAGGTCCTGCACTTGCTCTTAGAGATAAAGGTCAAGTTATCATTTTCTCTGTTCAGTGACAGTGCAAACACAAGGAGTACTGGATGAATTTGTATTTGTTCCTTTTTTCCATGTCATACCAAATTCGGTTTTTGTTTGATTTGACTTTACAGCTGTACGTGCTCCGTACATCCGGTTCTGTGTAACTCTTTCTTAAAGGCTACAAATTTTGTAATGAATAAAAATGTTCAGCCAATTTTGAAAGTGTGTTAGTTTCTTTCTTTTAAAGTCATTTTGCATCATTGTATTATGTTAGGAGTCACAGCCATATCCTTTAAACAACAGCCAGAAAATATTAAATTAAAAAATAAAATTTTATTTCTCCTATAACTATGTACCTTTAAAATGTTTTATTAAAAAATTTTATGCTAGTACCCTGAAAACTGTAGTATGGGGCTTTCACTCAAAAAATGCTATAAGGGGAGAGTGTGGCACATTTAAATAAATATTTTTTTTAATAGAAAAAGAAAATGGTAGCTTCTTGAAAACAAAAACTTTTAAAAGTCATTTTACCATGTTTAGATTAGTATCTGATAATTCAGCTATTGTTCACAAACACTTAATTTTTGTATTCAGTAATGGTAACAATTCCAATATGGTTTCATTGGTTATTGTTATTTACAGCATGAGAGATATATTGAAAAATCTGGGGGAAAATAGTAGCCATTGACTTCAATAGCATTTTTTTCTTATCCAATTGATGTAAATAGCTATTGGCTTTCAGAATTCTTCAAAATATTATTTCATAAATGATAATATGTTCAACAGAAGAAGAAAAAACAACTCAAAAACGTTTTGAATCACTTGTGATTCATAAATGGTGAGTAAATTTTCATTTTTTGGGTGAACTACCTTTAACAAATTTAAGCTTATTACAAGATAATAAACTCATTACATTATATACAGCTTTAGTTTAGAAGTTTTAGTAATGTACTTGACTTGTTGATTGACATAAAACTAAAGGAATAGTTCACCCAAAAAATGAAAACTCAGACAGAATTTACTCCACTTTTTCCAAACCTGTTTTTAAACAAAACAAAAGATTAGATTTTGAACAATGTTGAAAAATGGTAGCCATTGACTTCTATAATATTTTTCCTGCTTTGGAAGTTGGTGTCCATTGGTTACCATCATTCATCAAAATATCCCTTCATGTGTTTGTTTTCAAAAGAACAAAATAAACCTATAAATGTATGAAACTATTGGAGTAAATGTTCTTTTTAAACTATCTTTTTAATAGACATGTAACCTATTTTTCATTGTTGCCTCATATTATTCACAAAGTTCACCCAAAAATGGAAATTTACTAAATATTTACTCACTAAAACCTTTATGGCTTTCTTTCTTCTGTTGAACACAAAGAAAGATATTTTAACCTTTTAACTGCCCCACAAATAATTTTTTTTTATTTGGATTACAAACTCAATCCATAATTTTTAAAATATCTGCCTCTACCAAATGGTAGATGGTAAAGAACTAGAATTAACCCTTAGACCAGGATTAGCACGGTGTCACCATATGTCAACATGATACTTATGTTCATTTCCCTGCCACTGTTTCTTAAAGAACCACAAATTAGTTTTTTGTTGGAAAGAGAAGACCTTAGAGTAGCCAATGATGTGCTTTGGTTAAGTCACATGATGTGCTGTGTTTTTCTGTAGCGCAATTTCTGAGAGACTGGCGTTTATTGTGAGTAGTTGCTGAATGCAAATGTAAACATCAATAAAAACAAAGGATCAAATTATGTCAGATCCAAATTAGTTTCTTGTAAATCGATCAAATGTATGTATTACCAAATGGCAACACTGTGCAACAGTGGAATGTGCAATATTGCAATGGGTTAGCAATGTTGATTAGTTGTATGTTAATGACATTTGCAATATGGATAAAATCTAGTTTCAATGCTACTTTTGAATAGATATGAATACAGGGAACAGTGTATTGGCGAGCACCACCATGTTATATGGTAAGTGAAACAAGAAAAGGACAGAACTGGCTCTTTCTGCTGAGGAAAGTGAGGATGAGATGGGTTTTAGTGACCATGAGAATGATGCAGACTGTACATTTGATAGAGACAGTTCAGGTAAGTTAGCTCAGAGCCAGATAAGACAGGCGTAGTATATAGTATAATATACATAAACATTGTTAGCTAGTAGCTACATTATTCTGATGCATCTGGGTATACTAGACTTGTTATTTATTTGTTATAATATTTACTGGAGAAAATGTTTATATTTACTGTATGTTGTATACATGATAATACAATACTAGGTTTGTTTTTAATATTATTTAGCAAAAAAGAATGGAATAAATGAAAGCTGTTGGAATATGAGTTGTTGAAAAGTGTGTATAAGGTGTCAGTTATAAGTTCTGTGTTAAAGCTTATAATACTGCAACAGCAACACCAATTAAATCAGTTAATTCATTCTTTTTTTTTTTCGGCTTAGTCCCTTTATTAATCTGGGGTCGCCACAGCGGAATTAACCACCAACTTATCCAGCATGTTACGCAGCGGATGCCCTTACAGCCGCAACACATCACTGTGAAGTTTATACACCCTCATTTGCACACATTCCTACACTATGAACAATTTAGCCTACCCAATTCACCTGTACCACGTCTTTGGACTGTGGGGGAAACCGGAGCACCCGGAGAAAACCCACGCAAATGCAGGGAGAACATGCAAACTCCACACAAATTAAATAATTTCAAACAACAAAATTATTAGTTATAAGGAAATATTTAAATTTAAAATTTCTAAGTTAGATCCACTGTTGGACGTTGTTGCCATATGGCAATATTTTATAAAGTACCTTAAAAATATATTTTTTTTCCAATTTTTTTTTTTACAGCACTTCAAGTTAAGCCATTTTAAGAAAAGAAAAACAGTCAAATATTTATTTAAACAGATTTGTCATAATGCGTGTGGTAGAGGATTAATACATTTACTAAAAACAATCCTGAAAATAAGAAGAGTAAGACCAATTTATTTTAAAAAATCAAAATAAAACATTTTTGAACACTAAATCATCTTTATTTTTTAAAGTATGCCATAAAATATTTCAGATTCTCATTTAACATGCTTAACAGCTAGAATAACATCCAGTGCGTAAAATTTATGCAGGATAAGCTGTTCATTCCGCTGTGGTGACCCCTGATGAATAAATGGATTAAGCTGAAAAGAAAATTAATGAATGAATTTAACATTTTTTTTTACAATAAAACCAAATTCAAGTGTAGTAGTGCAACATGATTGATTTTCTTGTAACCCAACAATGCTGTGTGTGTAAACCATTACTTAAATTAATCAAAATATGGTCAAGCATTTGGTAGAGCAGACAGTTAAAGGGTTAAAAATACTATAAAACCTGTAACCACTCCCATAGTCGAAAAAACAAATAGCCTAGTATATCCAAGTAAATTGTTAGGCCAACAAGTTTCCACCTTTTGTTAAAAAATATCTTCTTTAAATAACCCAGACAGGTGGAACAAGTAAAGGGTTAGTAAATGATGACAAATGTTCAGTTTTGGGGGAGGTAATGTAGAAATTGAACTTTACTGTAAAATCTTATTAATAATGAGTCAGATAGTTCCTCAGAACCATAGTTTATCTACATACTCGCACATGCGACTCATAACTATTGAAATGTAAGATTGAATTCGACGCCTCAAAACGTTTTTCCATTCTATTAATTCTATTAAACTGCATGCGCGCACAGCCAACGCACGTCACAAAGCGTTTCCCATCCTCATCCAAACAGACCAAACACTCGCGGGCGTTCTGTGTGCATTCAGTGACTAAAACTGTGACCTCAGAGCCCGCTGGCATCACACCCCACCGACGGGGTATAAAAACTGGCTGCAGAAGAACCAGCTCAATCTGACCGGAGGAATCCGCCGAGAGTTACCTGAGAAGATGGCTGATAATGGATATTGCAAATATACATTGTTATTCGCGCTCATTATGCTTTTCAATGTTTCACTGAGCACTTCAGTCAGTCTCGATTTAACGGAGCTCCGAAATAAAGTTTCGAAAATAAAAGTTCATCCACGTGGAAATCTTTGGGCAACAGGTATGTTGTTGTTTCATTGTATATTCTTATATTGTCACCATAAAATTAAAACTATTGCTAAAATTACTTAATTCCTTTATTCAGGTCATTTCATGGGCAAGAAGAGCATTTCAAACAGCCAGCTCCACGATTCTCCGTTCCCCGTAAAGCCTGATAGGACTATTATGGGAGAATCGGGAAGTTCAGAGGATTTGAAGGAGCTCATCAGTCAGGAGATGCTGAAAGTTGCTCTTCAGGCTCAGCTCGAAGATCCAAAAAGGACACGAGATGTTTATAATCAGGTGATTAGAGAGATATTTAAAGAATTGGCCAATAGGATGTGAATAGTTAATTGAATGTAAACTGTGATACATTTTATTTCTTCTTTTTTTCAGGAAACAGACTTCATGGTAAAGCTTATGAAAAACTTAATTGAAAAAATACATCTATAGTGAAAGTGCAATGGATTTACTTGTAATAAAATTGACTAACCTTAACATTGTGTACCAAATGTATATGCAAGTCTGCTTTTAATGTTTGTTATAGACTTATTAATGATGTATTTTGGCAGCTGAAAGTGTCAAATGTTAAAAAAGCAAATCAATATTTTGCATTAAGATGTCTGTCTGAATATCCCAATGGTCAGATGAGTGAGTGAATTGACTGATAGATGAGTGAATGTATTAAGTTATTAAACAAATCTGTATTTTGAAAAATAAACATGAAACAGCAAATCAGTCTCATTTTGCTTTATCATGTCTGTAAAGTGGAAAGTTACAGATGTAATCAGTTGCACCTAAAGATTTTTTAAACTATGACTAAGCAGGAATTTCATAGAAACAAAACAACAGTGGAATCATACTCTAATTACAGTAAAAAGCTCCCACTGAGAGCCGCTTATCCATCCCTTGGGTTTGCTACACTGAGGTAACGAACCTTAACCTTTAAAACTCTCATTGGGTAGTAATGTAAAGTACGATTAACACTATATTGACATATTTTAACATATTTGGATATCAAATTATAACAAGGGCAGAACAATAAATCATAATAAAATACTATAATATAATATTGTTACGATTTTAGAATAACAAATGAACAATAATGCAACATTAACATCAATAAAGCTGACTGAAATTCATTATTATGTTACCACTTCACTTCAGATCGGCTCTGTTTGTGTGTGTGTGTTTGTGCACATTTATGAATATGGTACTTATGTGAATAAATATATAAATACGACATAAGTGTTTACTTCAGTATATTTGTCTCGTTTCCAGTGCAACTGTCATAAGATTCTTAAATCAAAAGTACATGTGAGTCTTGTTTATGTCAAATTGATCAAAATGTTGCAACTTTATGGTTACATAAATATCAACAAGTGTTTCTCTGAAAATCTTAATTCAAACAGGAAAGTAAATTTCCACATTGACAATTTGTTCTTCTTTTAATTTAGCTTAAATTTCATTGTTTGCAGTTTGAGCAAATGTATCGTAATTTAAACATGTTTAGACATTTGGATTGGAAAACAAAAATAGTCAGATGTAAATTTTTTGCAGTGCATGCAGTATTTATGGCACTAATTTAAGATGTTCTGCTCTGATTTACAACTTTTCTAAGGGTGAATTAAGACTTTATACCCCTCAAAAAAAAACATTCACTTTATTTAATTTAAAATGGCATATCAAATAAAGTCTTTTATTTGGCAAATCTCTACACTAAGAAAGACCATAAATATCAATTGTTAGGTTTAATAGTATCTGGATGCAGCCTGGATGCAAGCTGAGATTGCATTTATCAGCGATGCAGCCAGACTTTTTTTTATTAATTCCAAGAAACTGTATAATACAATTTAGAGTACCGTAAAAGAGAACGGTTCTTTTACACAATATTCACATTAGATAAACAGAATAAAGAGCAAAACCAAAAAAGTACATAAAATAATAATAATGCAATTAAAAAAGAAAAGATAAAAATTCAAGTAGCTTGAAAAATCTTATCATTTACTCAAGATAGAAACACATTTCTTATTGTCAATTAGTTAGTCAATTAAATGTTCTATTTCACATAAGAAGTTTATAAAAAAATAGATTTTTTTAAGGAACCTCTGTTTGTGAAAGTAAAATTTCACAGCAAGTATAAGAAAGTTCACAGTATAGCTTCTAACGACTTCTTTTGGTTTTCAAAATAACAATTAATATCCTTAAGGTGCAAATTACCATTAATTTTAACCTTAGAAAAGCAATATGAACTTAAATCATTCCAAAATAATGATGATACATTGCATGAAAAAAGCAAGAGACAAATGTCTGCACTCATTTATACAAAAGTGTAAATATCAGTAACATTACAATATTTGGACAAAAGTGCGTTACAGGGGTAAATATTGTGCAAAATTTTGAAGTGCACCTCTTTTATTTTATTAGGAATACAAAATGTATATGGTATATAACCATGTTTTCCTCCATTGAATTATAGAACCCCCAAAAAACTTTCCTCTTGGAGTAATTGAGTTTTGTGACTGGGACACTTAATGTATGAACTTATTGCATTCGTTACCAAGAATAGATTTTCCTCCTAGGCATAACTGTGACAATTGTTTGGAAACGATGCAACGTCAGACACAATGCACTCTGATGGAGCTAGTGACGTCACTTTAAGGGGGGGTAAGGTTAGGTGAGCCCATTAAAAAGCATTGCATCCAGTTTAGATTGCATCTGCATCAGGTGTGCATCCAGTATTCAATTATTACAAAAAAAAAATAATAATTAAAACATGTAAACAAGTTCACAATGATTTTGCTAAACTAGTTTAACCATGAACCAAAACACTACATGCAGCCAATAAAATCAAGGTTATTAATAGACATGAAAACACATTTGACAACATATTAAAAATAGATACAAATGATTTCTTATAAATAAATGTCTAAAACTAAAAACATTTTGACAAATAAATCATATTTACACTCATGCATATTTACACTTACATACACTCAGCACTAGTTCCCAAAAATCAACATGTCTAGTGCCATAGCATTCCCAGTAGGCTCTTTAAACCGATTCACTTACCTCAGACCACTCAAATCAATTTAAGTACATGTAAAGTGTTATGGCAACGGTTTAAAAGAAATTAGCACTGATTATACGTTGACTGTCTAATAAAAAAATATAATCTTTCGCCTTTCGACCAGTGACCTGAAGAGGGCAGCAGCGCACTAACCTTACGACTTTGCATAAGCGCGAAGAAGAACATCATCTCCCGTGTAACATTACAGTGTAGAAAAGCATGGTATAGATATTACTTTTTTGCGTTAAAATGCCTTTAATAGTGATGTGTGGATACCCGTGCAGTGGTAAAACCAGACGAGCACATGAACTCAGAGACTACTTTACACAAAACACAGAAAGAAAGGTTCATATTGTTGGAGATGAAGATCAAGGAATTGACAAGAACTCTGTTTATGCAGGTGAGAAGCTTCTCAAAGTTCAGGCAACAATATTAAATGTATATTTAATTTTGAAGTCATGTGTGTATGCTAGTACATTACTAAACTCGTTTATCCATCTTGCTTACAAACATATTTCTAGTTTTTCTTACAGTGACATGACAAAACATTTTCATTTTGCATTTGAGTATTCTGGCTTCAGTCCTTGAATTGTTTTTTAGACTCGCAGAAGGAGAAGAACCTGAGAGGAGCACTGAGAGCTGAAGTGGAGAGGTGATTTATCTGGTCATATCGCATTCTAAAATCTCATAAAATTGTAGAAGAAATTTACTCAAACATAATGTCAATGATAAAGAAGAATAAAGATAATTTAATGCAGAAACGGGTAAAATATTCTTATGAGGCCATGTATTCATTTTGGCTTTACATAAATGGCTGCAAATAACAATATCATCAGAAATGTGATTCATTACAGTAATTCAACTCCAAAAGTGAAATTCATAAATTAAAGAGATTCATTATACTCAGATTAATATATTTCAAGTGTTTATTTCTTTTAATTTTGATTACAGATCATAAAAACTCACAAAGACAAATAATACAAAAATACATTTTACCAGAAATATTGGACTACTGAAAAGTATGAACATGTGAAGCACTCAATACTTGGTCGGGGCTATTTTTATTGAGGTAAAGTTGGTTTTATATTTGATTATTCGTTTATTTTAAAGGTCCCCTTATTGTTTACAATGCTACTTTGAATATTCAGTATGAAATTGCATGCAAGTATAACTCAAAACAACATGAGCACTATTTAATTGACTGTCAACAATGTTGTACTTTGATAGTCATTGTCTGCTAAAATGACTTCCCTATTTTGAATTAGCAAATAATACTTTTCTGAAATTATATTATTAAGGAGAATGTCAGAATGTGGGAATATAAAACCAACTTTACCCCAATGTGGCTTGGAGGCGATCAGTCTGTGGCACTGCTGAGGTGTTATGAAGCACAGGTTGCTCTGATATTTGTCACAGCTCTACTGTGTTGTTGGGTCTTTTGTCTCACGTCTTCCTTTTCACAATATCCCATAGATTCTCTATGAGTTTAAAGATGGGCAGGTTTGCTGACCAGTTAAACACAGGGAAACCATGGTCTTTATACCAGGTATTGGTACTTTTGGCAGTATGGGCAGGTGTTAATCCTGCTGGAAAATCAAATGAGCATCTCCATAAAGCTGGTCAGCAGAGGGATGGGCTTAATCCCTTATTTATCAGTGTCACCACGGTGGAATGAACCACCACCTATTATGTTTTATGCAGTGGATGCCCTTCCAGCTGTAACCCAGTATTGGGAAACACCCATACTCTCTTGCGTCACTCTCTCATGCACACACACACACACACAAAATGGCCAATTTAATTCAATTTTAAATTAAATTTTCTATTAAATTGAGCCATTATTTAAAACATGTTTGATAATTTTTTTAAGATTAAAAGCAAGTATCACTAATACAGATTCATGAATTTGGAAATTTAAATTGAAAAATTAATTATTAAAAAATGAATAAAAGAAAAAGATTAGGAATAAAATACTTAATACTTCAGCACAATTCCCACAATTTATTAGGATCTTTAAAAAGATCCTAAATCTGAGCATAAAGAATAGGAATATCTTAATTTCATTTTTGGTTTCCAGTACAAATATCTGAACGTAGTTTAAGGGCACCTATTTTACCCCTTTTACAAGATGTAATATAAGCCTTTGGTGTCTCCAGAATGTGTCTGTAAAGTTTCAGCTCAAAATAGTCATCAGGTAAATTATTAGCCTCCAGAATCTGCCCATTTTGGTGTCTGAGTACAGTGTAGCTGTTTTATAGCCTGTGGCTTTTAATCCAAATGAGCTGCTTCTCCCCACCCACCGTTCCCACATGCGTGTCTGCTTCTTCTGCATTACATCAGATAAACAGCAGTCAGTGACAGATACAGACACAGATGAAGCTGAGATACAGCTCATTAGTCAAAATATCAAGTAAGTTTATTTGATGTATTTGTGGTGGAGTTTATTCAAGCCCTTCTGAAATGATGAGTTTCACACAAATGGCGTTTGCAGTACACACAAATGTTAGCGTTTACTGATACCATGCGACCGTGGTGATTATAGCGGTTAAAATTATCATTGTTTTTGTTACAAACATGCTCTGTTTTAACTCTGAGAGTTGTAATATGTTTTAATCCCAGTTTTTTTGCAAAAAAAAATTCTGTTGACGTGTGTATTCATGTAATTGTAGAAATATGACACCTGTCAATCAATTCAGTGGCCTTCAAAATCACTGGGATTTGTATCCTATTTTAACATCGGAAAAAAAAAGAGACTTGTTTTGTTTATATTACTCCAATATGACTGTGGACACACTATACCTACACACAGTTCTGTCCAAACAGCTTACAAAAGATTATTTTCATTATAGGTGCCCATTAAATCTAGATATGGTTGCTTGAGATGCAGAAAATGAAATGTTATTATTTGAGGTATGTAAGAAAATTAGAAGTTTAGAAAGTTTAGAAATCTGTCTGTCTGTGGTATGAACATTATTATCCAGCTAAATTAGCTTCTGATCTTGTTTAAATTTTAAACTATGTCTGATTTTATAAAAGTTTTCAACATGACAGGTTCTAAGAAAGGCTTTAAGGGTGATATGCAAAGAAAGTTTACGTGTCAACAGAACATGCTTTTAAAAGTCATATGGGTGTATAATGAATTTTAATTATACACTCTTATAATTATAATTGTGCATTAATTGTAATTATGCACTTGCATTCTCAGAGTACTGTAAGCCATTTAAATTATTTAATATATACTTCTCTCTCTTTGCACATAGGAAAGTCAATAAAGACGACATTGTGATTCTTGATTCCTTGAATTACATTAAAGGTAAGAATAAAAACATCTGTGCTTTTGCTCTGTTTTGTTTAATTGTGTTTTAGAGCTCACCTTTAGAAGTTATTGTTCCTCGAAGTGAGATATTGAGATGATATACAGATTTTCAACAGCTGGCATTGCATGTGATTATATCCGGCTGCTATTAAACTGATGATTCATTTGTTTTAATTCCAGGCTACAGATATGAGCTGTTTTGTCTCATCAAACATACACAAACGCCCCACTGCTTGGTACGTAACCCTTTAAAACTTGTCTGCAGAACATATATATTTATTTATTTATTTATTTTAATACGTGATGCTATAATTGTATAACTCCTGCAGGTGTACTCTTTGACATCAGCTGACATGAGCTCAGAATGGAATAGAAACAAAGAGGCAGATTCTCAGTACACTCAGGAAATGTAAGCAAGTATTGTTTTGTCTAAGTGTGGTTATAATAATTATGTTTCTGTTATAAGATGTACACTAGTGTTCAAAGTTTTGGGGTCAGTAAGTTTTTATTTTTATTTTTTTATTTATTTTTTAAAGGCATTGATACTTCTGTTTATCAAGCAGTCAGTTTGTCAACTGTGTGACACCTCTGTTTTTGCATTTAGTTTTACAAAAACATAAATTTTGAGTAAATGTTGTTCGTTTGAACTTATGATTTCTGAAACAAATGTTTTTTGGTAGCTTCAAAATATCAAGCAGCATGACTGTTTTCAACATTGATAATAATAAGCAATGAAATAAGCAGTTTATTTTTAAAGAAAATGTTGAAATGTGTTACAATCAGAAGTTATTTCAAGTTTATAATATTACACGTTCTTACAGTTTTTATTATTGTATTTGTGATCAAATAAATCAGCCTTGTGTTATTTTATTATCACTGGCACATATAAAAAACACAGAATTTCAGTATTTATTTTATAAGAATTTTAGACTTTCATTTTTAAATACAAATTTATGTTTTTATCTTATTTAAATTTGTCACATTTGCTTTATTTTATTATATTTATATTTTAAAACAACTGAATGAAAACTGAAGGAAAAATGAGAACTATTAACAACTAAATGAAATAAAGTAAACGATTTGCATGCATTTTTATAATACTTATACTTTTACAAATATTAACAATTAAAGTTTAGCATTTTAATTTCTTTTGTTTTCGTAAGTGTTGAAACTAACATTAGTAATAATTACTAATAATAGTAATAATAATAATAATAATAATAATAATAATAATAGAAGTACATTTGATGTTAATATTACCTAATACTAGGGATGCTTCGATCAGGATTTTTGCAGCCGATACAGAGTACTATTGTCATAGTGATCGGCCGGTACCGAATTCCGATTCTGATGCTTCAAGCTTTATTGTGCGTTAAGCACATTTTCCCTCTAAGTATGGCCCTTAAGGGCCCAATCACACCCAAGGCACCTTTACGTTCCAAAAATGCGAGGCACACCACATTACCTTTTTATTGACAAGAAAAAAACAAGCATGGTGCACCTTTTATGCCGCTAGGTAACGACTGAATAAGCTTGTATTGAATCAATCGTATTGTGCACGAGAGTTGCTGTTGATGTTAATATAATTTTAATATGTAATAATATTGTGAAATTCAAGATTTGTGAGTCATACAGCACAGGATAGCTCAAAACAGAAACCACAAGTCTCTCCTCCATCTTCAAAAGTCTCCGTAGTCATCTTGACAACACAAACACTGCAGTCACCTCAGCGGAAACCCCGCCTCTGCTTTCATTTGATTGGAGAATGAAACAGATGTGACTGACGTAATGCGCTTTTTTGGCTCAGAGTTGACTTTTTTCAACTGCGAGCGCACAGCATGCAACGGCAAAAATGCTAGGCACAGCAAGCGGTGAAAACACAAGGCGTGCATAAGCAGCACACAAAATGCTCGCAGCCGTTAGTAAATAATTCAAAAAAGGCGCCTCTCATCGCAAAAAGCGCTTTTGGTGTGATCGGCCTAAGAGAAGATCTTGCCTTACCCAAGGAATAAATTAAGGATGCTGCATATAATTCCTTTTAAGCCTCCTGTCGTGTTCACATCCTGTCCCTTACTTTAGTGTTCTCGGTCAAAATTGACCGGTCTGTTTTAACTGCTCTTATATTAGCCCAAAAAGAATTTTTCTCCATCAAATTTTTATTCAACATTCTTTAGCTGTGAACATCTCAAAGTAGTGTTTAACATGAATTTACAGAATTAGACATAAAATATCTGCATTGAAAATAAAAATAGGCGCTGAAAATATATTACAGAATGAACAATAGATGACAGAAATCAAAATACTTTGTTTCATTACTAATAGACAGCTCGCTAAAATAACTATCAGAGGGTCTGACCAAAGAAATTGAAAATTTAATCCATCCAAATGATTTATCAACCAGCAAAGCACAAACAAAATGCTATCCTTTCCTGTGTTCTGGGTGATCGAATTTTCAGTCTTTCAAGTGTACTAATATAGGGAATAGTGACTGAGGGTATATACAGTGAGCATGGACACAGAACTAGATCTAGTTATACTTTGGTCATTTTTAAGCGATATAATAACGGTCTAATATAATAAAATAATTATTGCTAAGCTAAAAGTGCTCCTGCTAGACTCAGAGATTGGCTGAACAAAGATTGGCAGAAAGAAAGAAAGAAAGACTCCTTCTCTTTACTTCTTTCCAGAGAGAGAGAGAGAAATAAATAAATAAGCAAATAAAATAAGAATAATAGAATAAAATAAGAAAGAAAGAACAAAAGAAAGAAAGACACACATAGATGGATTCACATAACAGACACCTAGTCTGTGTGAAGATATAATACACTGTTTTATCAGGAAGTTGATTCACGTTGGAGGATCCAACGCTTTCATGGCAATTCATAACTTATTGGTTTAGTGGCTAATCCATATGAATTTGTACGATCTCATTCATACAGTTTTGCACAATTTGCTTATCCCCAATGATGGTTGGGTTTAGGGGTGGGGTTGGGTGCCACGCCTCTTTTTATAATTGTACAGTTTTGTACGACTGAACTCTTATGAATTAGCCACTAAACTGACAAAACTTAAAATAGTTGTTTCTTTGTGAGATCAGGCTGGAGGATCAGCACATAAGCTCATAAAAGAGATACCTGCAAAAGACATTGTTCAGTCTGAATTGAGTGAGTGAGTGAGTGAGTTGAGGTAGTATGTATGGGGATGTTTTCTGTCTGATGAATGAATATAGTCTGGATACCCATTCATTTCCTATGGCGGTCACTTTTGACCGGGAACACCACAGGTGTAACAAGGTTGATTAAAACACTCAAAATTCAATGAAAGAGATGATCATCACTTTTATATGTTCAAATGCATAGTGTGGAGGATATCATAACGCTTTGAGGCAATCAGATGTAAAACACAAAATTTATGAGTGATTTAAGTTTCGGTCAGATTTGACCCGAACACGACAGGAAGGTTAAACACGTCCCTTATAACCATTTAGGTGTGAACATGTCATGGCCAGAAGCAGCTTTACAGAAAACAATTCATTCATTAATTCTATTTCGGCTTAGGCTATGTATGATATAGCGCTTGTGAGTCTTCCTCTGCTTGTAAACTCATAAACAAACCCCTGCGATTGGTTCATGAAATAGGCCAGATTGGCCTGTACCGATCGTGTCATGAAATGTGATTATCAGCCGATACCGATCTTCGGCTAATTCACTTCATATAGTATCAAATGAGATCAAGTAAAGTATTACCATAGCTATAATACATCACTACTATAGGAACACTGTTTTCAAAAATATAAGAAATAAATGTTGTTGACCTCAAACTTTTAAATGGCCATGTATTTTCAGTTGATTTAAAAAAGTTCTAAAATAAAGATTTTTAAGATATTACATTCATTAACATTCTTTTCTGATTTTAAACGACAGCCTTGATGCGCTAATCCTGCGTTTTGAAGCTCCTGATTCAAGGAATAGATGGGATAGTCCACTCTTTACTATTCAGCAAGACGACTCGCTTCCATTTGAAGCCATCTGTGATGCGCTATTCAAAAGAAAAGCACCACCACCTAATCAGTCCACGAAGAGCGTAAGCATGCTCAGAATCCATTATTAGCATTAAAATGCATCTTTTGATTGCTCTAAGATGGATATTAAAACCTGTTTTCACTTTTTTTTTTCCAGCAACCACTCTCATCCACAAACTTTCTGTATGAGTTGGACAAAGTTACTCAAGATGTCCTAATGGTAGGATTTCATTCTCTTCAGCTTTTGTGTTCTGTTAAAATAGAAAGCATTTAAAGACTTTTTTTAGGTTCATTGCCTACAGGTTAATGTTTATAGATCGCATCGTTACCGTCAGTATCAAAAGTAGGTGTTGTTGTTTTATGTCTTAGGCTGTTCTTGAGTCACAGAAGACCAGCGTCCCTGGAGATCTCATTTCCATTCGTGGAGCCACAGAAAAGATATCCTTTATTTTTGCATCAGTTTGTGTGTGCATATGTGTATATAAAATGTTATAAATATTCAGTGAGGT
Organism: Danio aesculapii; assembly: GCF_903798145.1. Lineage (NCBI taxonomy): Eukaryota > Metazoa > Chordata > Actinopteri > Cypriniformes > Danionidae > Danio > Danio aesculapii. Next base: position 53,705,814 of record NC_079452.1, on the reverse strand, counting down.
ACATAAATATTAAGACCAACACAATTCTAACATTTTTGGCTCTGTACACCAATGGATTTGAAATAAAGCAAACAAGATGGGCCATGGAACAGTTGAGAAGCCAATTGTCCTATTACTTTTGGTCCTTTAACAAGTATAAATACCCTCAAATTAAAGTCTGAAGTTAAAGCACATCTTGTCCGTTTCATTTAAAATTTGTCAATTCTTACAGTAGTTGTGTTTTGAGTAAAATGTTTTTTTTTAATCTTGAAAACTACTCCTGACATTCCTTCCTTATTTAAATAGAAAGGTTGTGATAAGAGCAAGTTTTTCATTAAATAACAAAAAGGTGCCATGTTATGTGTGACATTCAAATAAAATTTAAACTCAATATTGTTTGTAGTAATATATTATATATTTGTTATGAAGATTTGTTGTTCTCACCAATTGTTATTTTTTGAAGAAATAAATGCTCTGAATGACAATATTTTAATTTAAATTTGGACAAGAGAGCTTAATAGATTTTTTTTTTACTTAATTCATTACCAAATAAGCTGATCATGTTTAACTGATTTCTCTTATGTCCCCATGGCTAACATGTAAAGTTCTTGGTGAATTTACTATAATTAAGAAAATAGATCTATTTATATATTTTATGCTTTAATTAAAAAATTTTGTGTTGTTTTTTTTCCCCCACCTTGACAACAAAGTAATGTCCACAGTATTAAAAATGTTTTCAGCATGAAACCAAGATCAAGCCTAGCATTTGAATAAGCTCGATTGAAACATTTTCTGACAGAAAGTTAATCCGTTTAATGCTAATTGAAGATGTGTTGTAGTAATAAACTGAACCAGTTGGACGTATGTGCATGTATCGAATACACAAACATCAAAGAATGTAATTTCTTTCTGATGCAATTGCATTTTGCTGGCAATCTGAAACTGCTTTAGTGTTCAGACACATGGAGAGACAGATTAGCACAGGTGGCCATTTGAAATAATATGATTTTTTAATACAATTATTATTAGGAGTTAATTCATTCTCGTTTTTAGTTACCGTAGCAAGGTCTTCACTACCACTCAAAAACTTGTGGTAAGAAAAAAATTATTGCTAAATATTTTGTACGTTAATATGTTTAGACGTTTATTCCTGTGATCAAAAATAACTGCATTGACAGATTCTGAATAAAGTCTTTTTTTTATTCAGTAAGACTAAATCACTGTCGAGGAAAAATGCAGGAGAAACTGATAAATTAACACAACTGGACATTATCACAACAAAACCTGACCAACTGAAATGATGCTCAGGCTATTAAATACAAGAGATGATGAGTAATAAAAGCAAACATAGGTGTACATAGCCAATAAGTAACCATAGAAAAAGGAACAAATGAAAACAGGAGCTAACCGTTGACAAATCAAGAATGTACAGACATAGTTTTTTATTAATAACATAATTTTATTCTGAAATGTTTTGCATATGGACAATTCCAGAACTGTGGGTACATTTATCATCTCCTAGATAAACGGTCTATTTATTGTTTAAACTTTAACAAAACAATTTCTGAAAAAAAAAAGCGAATTATATCACGTTATCTCTGAAAATAATGTTCATATGTGTATTTATGGACATTTTGTCTTGCAAACATTGGCTAAAAGACTCCCACTGTATTTATTTCTGAGTGTCTGAGTGAATAGTACATTCAGATTCAATTATCATGAAATTATTAAGTGAAATTTCCATGTTTTTGTGTGTGTTTTGCATGAAACATCTATTTTCTGTTTTCGATTATTTGTAATATCAGTAATAATAATAATAAACATTTTGTGTCTTTACATTCTGGTCAGCTGTTATAAAACAGCACGTATCTGTTATCTGTCTAATGGTATTTATCTGTTTTAAAAATGCATAACAAAGTAAAATAAAAAAAAAACTCGAAATTATGGAAAATGTCAACAGTTATTGTCAACTCTGTTACTGGTTTTAAAAAAAAGTTAAACAAAAATAAGTAACAGAACCAAATGTTCTATTATATTTAATATTTTACATTAATTATGGTTTCAGTTCCCTGTAAATTGTACATTTGCTATATATGAAAATGCATGAAATTTACCCACAATTCTAGACTGAGTCATATAGACAGCAATGTTGCATGCATAAATGACTGTAAATGTTGAATTATTTGTGCCTTACCGACAATAATGGGATTGCTCTTGGAAGCTTGCTCTTTGAAATCTGTTTTCAAATGGCCCCCTAAACATCTTCAAAATGAACATCCAAACTTCAGTATCAGTTTTTATTTAAAGATGTTTAAAACCCCTTAAATGTAAAATAATAACTAAACAAAATAATTGGGAAGACTTTTTGCATTGTGAATGTCCAGCCTGATCTCACGAGAAAACGTTAAGTATTTTATGTTTTGTCAGTTTAGTGGCTAATTCGTATAAGTTCAGTCGTATGAAATTGTACGATTTTAAAAAGGAGGCATGGCACCTAACCCCACCCCTAAACCCAACCGCCATTGGAGGATGAGCAAATTTGTGTTGGAATGTCTACATGGTAACTTAATGAAAAAAACGGCAAAAGCCCTGCATCACTAAAAATGTTAATGATCATTAAACTGACATTATTTGTTTGATTTACCAATGCAACATACATTGTTGTACCTGCTTATTTTCTTTAACCTTTTTCATACATTGAACTCACCAGAAGTCTTAACATGGTGGAGCTGAGAAAACTCAGACGTCAGTTCATCAGTTACACCAAGATGCACCCAACAGAAAACATTGGACAGATTGCCAATATGTTTGTGCAGTATCTTAATAAGAGCATGCATTAGCAGGTGTTTTTCTTATTGTAATTATTCAGGTAATATTTATTTTTTAAGTTGCATTTTAACAACATTTGAGTGCAATAAAATGTAAATTCTTATGATGGCTTTCTATATTCACTGATGTATTTAAGTGAGATGAATTTACATTGAAATCACTCACTGATTCATCCTGCCTTCTCCCAATAATTCACTGTAAGAATAAAGCAAATATTTCACCATGCCGTTGTGCCCACCTTGTTACGGCAAACTTCTAGCAGAATAATACAAAACTTAAATTATTTCAAACTCTGTTTCTTGGATGTGACGGAGACTATCTATGATTGAGAAGCTTTGAGATCCACTGAAACAGATTTACTTTCAGAGTTCTGAAAGGTGAGGGTTTTAAAATCCTGATTGTAAACAAAAACTCTTCGCACATGGAATTACTCGCTTAGCTGGATTTGATGCTTGTTTTATTAGTATCAATTATAAATATTGAAATATTTAAAACATGATAGAAAACAAGATTTTTTTTTCAGGATAATTGAAATTAAAAATGTATTAGCAATGTAAAAAAGGGTTAAAATGTATACATCCTATAGTTGAATTCATATAAAAAAAATAAATAAATAAATAAATCAAACAATAAGACATTTAAAATAACCAAATAAATTTTACATTGTTAAATGATAAAATGTACTTGTAATTTTCGGTTAACCCTAAAACAATATAATGCAGTATAAAATGCATGTGAAGTCCTTCTATCACAGTAAATTATGCTCTATTTTTTTGTATTTACAGATTGTACTTTTTGTTGAGAAATTATTTATGTTAAAATTATTAACCATATTTGTATAATCGGGCTGATCACTTATATTTCGCTTTCATTAATAATTTTTCTTCCTAATTGAGTCTATTTAAATTGTTGACATTTTATTTTTTGCAATATCTCTTTTGAATTAATGTTTTATATTTCTATAACTAAAGATATTAGGTGAACAAAGTTTTATTTTAATGAATATAACTCGATAAAAACTTTTGTTAATGCATCAGAAATTATTGTCTATATTCACTAGGAACTAGATAAAAATATTCATTTTAAAAAGCGGCTGTACTCATTTGCTGAGCACTGTATATGTATTTTTTTCTCTAATCATGCTTTTTTTATCTCTTATCAATAGCCCCTTTCAATCATACTTCCGGAAAATTACAGTGGCATCCTTTGTTTACGTCCTTTATGTTTACAAATACAAGCGCGGCTGTTTAGAGGTCATTTATGATCGATGATGTCAGAATTTATCGTTATTTAGAAATCCTGAACGTCCTTGTCTGTCCTTGTCTCTTTGGTCTGAGTGAACAGCTTTTTTAAATTTACCTCAGACACACAAAGAGCCTTTATAATATACACTATAATCTATTTTATTTGTAGAGTTTATCACAAGTTTTAAAAAAGTGGGAACGGTCAAACTGCGAAGTAGAATTGTGAGCACCAATGGATGCCAAAAACATACCAGTTATAGGGTGAATTGGCATAATTTTTAAAGCGAATGCAATGTCTATTTTTGAGAGCCAAGCATTCTCAATTTAAAAAAAATAGCCAAGCCGGCTATTTTGATAAGGGAAATCACTTGGTCTATGTTGTGGTAATGTAGAGAATATTCGTTGATTGGAATGGTGGTATTTATGCTAGGTAGTGTGGAATTGTGTGGAGAAGAAAGGTCGATTATGAGGCATTTTTATCCTGAAAATTTTTAAGTAGCAATGCCTACTAGGCTAATGCGGGAAACGCTGAACGCCGGAGTGGAGAAAGGTCAGATCATAAAATTATTATCAATCTCTTTTTTAATAAGATGATCGACTGTCTCAGGATCGTTGGTTGCAGATTGTAGATTAGGACAGAAAAGATTAAATGAGGGGAGAGCTGAAACGCCTGGGTAGAATCTGTTGGTTAGACCTGAAATGAGAAAGAACAGTTAGTATGAGGTGAGAGCAAGGTGAGTAATATTTACAGGAGTCGATATATTTTTTTCTTTTTTTATTGTTAGCGCTCCATATAGAGCATATCATTTTGGCAGGAGAGCCATCGCAGTAGTTGCAAATATGTAAATATTTGCAAGGGTTTCTGAGACACTGCCTATGTTGAAGTTTTGGCAGATGTCTCGGTTGGAGGAAGAGGAGTGGAAGGATGAAGAGGGGAAAAGAGAAGGAAGGTTAGGATTAGGCGGGCGAGGGATGTAACTGGTGGATTTGGGGGTTGGTTTGGCTGAGTCGCAAGTAGGAGTGATGAAAGGACAGGAGGTACTGGAGTGAAAGCTAGAGCAGCAGACAGCGCAGGACAAATTACGGCAGCCTAGAAAGACTCTGTTATGGAGCTCAACGTCCAGAGGCCCCCAATTAGTTTGTTGATTCCATTGAGTCACGCGGATTGCACATTTAGCTGAAAAAAGCTTGTGGTATGTATAGAAATGTGTACCCCTTAGGAGAGCGCGAGCTCAGCAATGATGGCCATGTAGTCATTCAACTTGCACCTCCTATGGGGAAAAACGGAACAGATTATGTCTGTGAAACGTGAGAAGGTGATAGTGAATTCGGCTAATGACATGATACGAGATTGAGTGCTGGCGGATTGTTTTAAGGTGAGAGCGAATTCGGCACAATCGACCTGGCATTCTGCCGCGGGGAGTGAGATGGGTCAAAGGAGAGTGATGAGGTCTATATCTGCACCTGAGAGAACCTGGTTTCTTGCAGAGGTAGAGATGGGGGGAGGTTCCATGGCTAGAGCGTTAAATGGCATGGGAAGGAGCGTGGCTGTGGAAAGGGTGAATGGGGGGCATGGTGCAGAACCTTGCTATTTTCGACCTATCAATCTATTGATAGTACTAACGAGCGCTATCGACAAATCCCAAGTAGGAACCCTACTGGCGCAGGCAGGCCTCAACCTCCTGGATCCACAGAGGAATCTGACCACCACAGGGTCTTTCCCAAGACCATCAGTACGGTATGTGGACATTGCCGATACGTAAACTTTAAGCATTGACGGAGTCAAACCGAATTCAAAACGCTCCTGGAGAAATTCTAGCACTGACCCCACAGGGCAGTGGACTGGATCCAGGTGGTGGTCTGTACACCACGAAGTAAAAAGTTTTCACTTGGTGGCATACAATTTCCTCGTGGAGGGAGCTCTGGAGCTTAGTATGGTTTGAACAACCTCAGTTGACAAACCAAGCCCTACAAGGTGGGCTCAGAGGCCACACCCCCAGTTCCCAGAGGTCCGGGTGTGGGTGCACTGGGACAGTAGGTCTTTTTGGACGGGAATCTTCCATGGGGGACCGTAGAGGAGAGTCACTAGGTCCGAGAACCACACTCGTGTGGGCCAATTAGGGGCTACCAGCAATAGGTTGTACCCCCTTGACGGACCCTCTTTAGGACTCCCGGGAGCAGAGCGATTGGGGGAAAATCGTACAGACAAAGCCTCGTCCACGTCTGCACCATGGCATCCAGCCCCAATGGTGCTGGATGTGTGAGGGAGAACCACAATGGGCAATGTGTTGAGTTTTGACAGGCGAATAGATCGACGTCGACTTTGCCGAATCTCCGCCAAATGGCCACCACCACTTTTGGGTGTAGTCGCCATCCCCCAGGCTCCAACCTCTGTCTCGACAGGAGGTCCGCTCTCACATTCATCGGGCCTGGGATGTAAGCTGCCTTCAGAGAAAGCAACCTCCCCTGAGCCCACAAAAAGATCTGCTTCGCCAACCTGCACAGAGAGCGCGAATTCAGACCCCCTTGATGGTTGATGTAAGAGACCACCGATGTGTTGTCGGTCTTCTCTCACTTGAGGGAAGAAGTGTCTCAGAGCCTGAAACACTGCTAACATCTCCAAGCAGTTGATATGCATGTGGAGATGATGGTCCCTCCACTGTCCCGATGCAGGAAGGCCCCTCAGGGTCGCTCCTCAGCACTTGTGTGAGGCATCTGATGTCAGAGCCAAGCGCTGAGATATCACTCCCAATGTAGGGTCCTGGGACAGAAACCAGGGCTTTTTCCATATCGATAAAGCTCGTAGGCAACGCCGTGATGCTTTAATTGTGCGGAATGGATTTCCCCTCTTGGAAAACCCCCTGGTTTTCAGCCTCCACTGTAATGGTCTCATGTGTAGCAGACCCAATGGAATTATGTTGGAGGCTGCCGCTAGGAGACCCAACAGCTTCTGGAATTGTTTAACAGTGATGGCTTGTTGGCCCAGCCTGATTCTCTTTGTGGCTCCCTGAATTGACTCGATTCGGGTAGGGGACAGCCACACTAACATCGTCGTGGAGTCCCATAGCACACCTAAAAAAGTAGTCATCTGAGCTGGTACAATCACACTTTTCTTTGGTTTAGCCGCTACCCAAATTTCTTATGTGAGCAAGAACAACATCTCGATGTTGAACCGCTAACTTCTTCGATCGGGCTAGAATGAGCCAGTCATCGAGGTAATTGAGAATCTGAATCCCTTGTAGCCAAAGCGGAGCCAAAGCCTCGTCGACGATTTTAGTAAACGTGCGGGCTGAGAGTGCTAGGCCGAACGGAAGAACCCAGTACTGATACGCCTTGCCCCCGAAGGCGAATCTCAGGAACTTCCTGTGACTTGGAATGATGGATATGTGGAAGTATATCGTGACAAACCAGTCCTCGGACTGTATTTGTGACACGATGGTGCTGATAGTCAACATTTTGAACTTCAGTGTTTGTACTATGCGATTTAGCTGTCTTAGATCTAATATCGGACACAGCCCTCCATCCTTCTTTGAAACAATGAAGTAACGGCTTTAAAACCCTGACTCGATGTCTAGAGGAGGGATCTGTTCTATGGCTCTCTTTCTAAGAAGAGAGTCTACTTCTTGTTCCCTAACTAGAGCCTGCTATGGCTTCACTAGGGTATGGAGCACCTCGTTGAAGCGAGAGGGGCGTGAAGCAAACTGAATTCTGTAGCCCCTCTCTATGGTAAACTGGACCCTCTACGAAACATTCAGCAGACGTTTCCACTCTGCCATAAAATTCTACAGGGGTACCAGTCTCTCGAGACTGGCCTCTATGTTCCCCTGAGTAGCTAACTCTGGGAACTGAGGTGAACCCACCACAGGAGGCCCCTGAATTAACTGCTCTTGGACCCTCCGTAGAGGGGGCGAGTCCACTAACGCCACCACTTTTGGGATAAAGCATTTGTGGATAACGCCGGGGGTCTCCATGCCTTGAGGCACCAACGATGGGAAGGTTGGTGGATAGACCCCCTGTGGGCAATGAGAAGGTGGCCTTTGCACCTCGTTGGGGGCTGCCCAAAGAAGTCCTAATGCTAGGACTCCTTCTGATGCGCAGGCCGTTTCACAACGATGGTCCTCGGACCACTGTATGTTATGGTCTTTGCCTCTTGAGAGCACTTCCCACCCCATTTTCTTTTTGGAGACTGACGGGAAGCCACACTCTTTTTGCTCAGCTCTATACTGAGCAGATGAGCTGGTTGACGGCTGGGGTTGGTCCCACTGCAGAGCCCCAGAAGGATGCCCTTTCGGGCGAAGGAAGCTCCCGTTGGAGCCCGACCTCTTTTTCGCCTGCTCAAACGTTTTGGCGACTCTATCAATGCGTTCCTCCTTGATGTTCGCTTGCTTAAGCCATAAATGTCTCTCTGTTACCACCATGGCCGCTATAGAGTGGCCTAAAGATCTAGCCACTTCTTTAGTGGCACGGAGAGACAGTATTTCTCTGACTGTATCGGGCCTCAAACTCATCGGGCTCATCACACAAGCCAGTTTTCTGACGCTCTTCCTGCCTCTCCACTTCCCAGTTTATATTATATTTTCTTGTTACATTAGCCAGGACCTCTGCCAGCTCATCATATTCGGGGCATAATGGGGAAATTCAATTTTGGCCCCGATGACCTTCCATACTCTCGACTCCCTCAGAAACCGAGAGGTGGAGCAGCCGCCCATCAGCACAAAAGGGAAGAAGCCAATGAACAGGCTTTCAGCTCGCGGTGACTGGACCCCGATCTGACGGTAGAAGGAGAAGAAGAAGCTTTTGAGCTGGTCTCCATCCTTTCTGCCAGATCGAGCTGCGATCCCCACAACATTAATCGCCGCTCGGCCTCACCTGTGCTTCAGAAGATTATAAAATTGGGATGGTATCCCATTGTGTCTCCTAATAAAGACACAGCGTAGAGTTCCCTGGAGGGAACTCTGGTTATTTATAGTGAGTTAGGAATCATCTGATTGGATAATCAATCATGAGCTGATGCTGGAATAGCTGAGGACAATCATAAGCACGTGATCCTCTCGAAATTTGTTTATAAATAAACTTCACTCAATGAGAGTATTGTCATAATTTTATTAAAATCTCAAAAATGATTTCAAGCAAAGGTAATACTGAAAGTCTGTGCTAATTGCTGATATTGTCTTACAGGAGTACTGTATTAAATTGTAAAAATATATAATAATAAACAGTAAAAATCGTCATTTAAAAAAAATAATTTAAAACACATTAACAGTCTACACACATCTACAGTCTGAAAGTGGATCAAATCGAATATTTATGTACTTTTTTAGTGACTAATGTGTAAACTTTATGTACTAACATATACTTTTAAGATGACAATAAGATGTTTTAAATTCAAATGCATACTTTAGTAAAACATAGTAAAACTTACCTTATTTAAAAAAATAGTAAAACTTACCTTATTTACGATAAAACGTTTGTTTATGGTTACTGTAAGAAAACTATTGTATATTATAGTCATTTATACAGTTTTATGGTGCACAGAAGTGTTCTTGGAGCTTCATATGATTACAGTTGAACCACTGAAGTCACATGCAATATTTGACAATGTTCTTGATACCTTTTCTGGACTTTGAATGTCTCAGGACCGTTGCTGTTATGGAGGATGAGAGAACCTCACTGAATTTGTGTTCTGAAGATGAAAGAAGGTTTGAGGGATTGAGATGGCATGATGGTGAGTACTTAAAAACAGAGTTTACATTTTTTTGTTAACTAAGCCTTTAATGTTTTATCCATCAGCTTATACAAGTTTTTGACCGCAAAACTGCATCTTATTGTTTCCTCTGTGAAACCTACACTACATGACAAAAGTCTTCTCGTCGATCGCAGTTGTAAGAGCAACAAATAATAACTTGACTTCTAGTTTATCATTTGAAAAAATGGCAGAAGGTAGATTTTAAGATAGATCATTTGTTGAACTGCATCCCAATCACTACAAATACTGCAGAAGACATATTGGAACCTGCATGGACCCAAGATTCTTACAAAAATTTGTCAGGTTTGGTGAAGGAAAAATCATGTTTTGGGGTTACATTCAGTAAGGGGATGTGTGAGCGATCTGCAGAGTGGATGGCAACATCAACTGCCTAAGGTATTACAAACCACAGGAGAGGGCAAATTCTTCATCAGGATAGCGCTCCTTTTCATACTTCAGCCTCAGCAAAGCAGGTCAAGGTGCTCTAGTATTGGCCAGCCCAGTCACCAGACATGAACACTATTGAGCATGTCTGGGGCAAGTTAAAGGAAGAGGCAATAAAGATGATTCAAAAGAATTTTAATGAACTCTTGACAGTCCTGCAGGAATGCTTTTTTTGCCATTCCAGATGACTTTATTAATAAGTTATTTAAGTCATTGCAGAGATGTATGGATGCAGTCCTCCAAGCTTATGGGAGTCACACACAATATTAATTCCTTTTCCACTGCACCATGACTTTATATTGTATACTGTACATTATTACATTATAAGTGACAAGACTTCTGTCTAAGCATAGTCAGACCTTACTGTCCTAATTAAATAATACAAATCAAGGCATGATTTATTTTGGTAAAACAAGCGTAATATAGAGACATTAGCCTTTCATATAAGCCACTTCTGATACCAAATGATCAACTACAAATCAAGTTATTATTTGTTGTTCCTAAAACTTGGATAGAGGACAAGAATTTTGTCAGGTAGTGTACAGATGATTGTTCTTGAAAGCTGTGCAGCAGTTTCTAAAATACACAGCGTGTTACCAACAACACCTCAAAGTTAATCAATTGACCTTTTTTATTCATTGTAGTGCTCAGTTTGAACTTCAGCAGATCTTTTTCTCTTCTACAAGCTTAAATGCATTGAGTTTGTTACATGCTTGGCTGATTTGTGTCAACAAGCAGCTGAATAGTTGTATCGGCTGGAGAGGGTGCAGTTCATGTTTCATCTTTTTTTAGGCACCATTTCTCGTCATTTTCTTCAATGACAGGAAACACGCAGTGAAATGTTCAGTTACAGTCTGGATGTTTGTCTTCAGTGGTTCACAGACCTTGAAATGAGCGCAAGGTTTGATTGAAGTCATCAATGCGTATGTACAGATGTTTTTACACTTTAGACGTGGGCAGGCTAATGAAATGAACCATAAAACTCATTGAGACGCTGACTGTTAGTGTTTTTCATGCAAGACTTTTGTTTATGCCTCTGGGCAAATGCAAGTGTTTGGAGAGCCATACTGATTCTTACATTAGTTATTCACGAGGAGGATTCAGGCCAGCTGTTTGTGTGCAAAATTATAATATGATTAAAACAGGCACTCCAATAACTTCTGTCATGACCTCTCAGACTCTTTTACATGGTGGAAATAGTAACGGTGTATTTTTGTTCCATTTTTGTTCAATTTTTTCAATTTATAATCACAATGTTCATTTTATAATTCACAATTGGGTTATTAGTTAAAAAAAAATCACTTTCTTAAAGCTAATTTTATCAACTGTCACAAGATAAATAAGCAATTTTAGCTTTTAAAAGCAAGACCAAAAAACTCACTAGATTATTTATTAGAATAAATATAAATTTTCATTTATGTATGATTAATAAATGAACAAACCATCCTGCATATCAAACTAAAAGCACCAAAACATGTTATTTCACACCATCTCACACACACAAATTGTAGAGATCGAAAAAGCCTAGATCACCGATGCGTATAGCTTTAAGTAATGTGAAATATTAAATAATGGACAAATTTGTAACCAATAATTAATACTGTAATGTGATGTGGACGTTGACAACAGGGAGTGAGGATCCAAATGCAGGGTATATAATACATAGATGATCAGGCAACAACGGTCAAAATCAGGAGCAAACAGATCTATCTAGGCAAATCCAGAGTTGGAGACAAATACTGTCACTGTCACACAATGAAGACATGGATGGTTATCTCTTTTCATCAGTTTATTCAAAACACAGTGGATTGTCAACAGGAGATGCAGGTAAGTGATATTCTTTGATGGAGAGCAGACTAGTAACTAGTTCACAACGTAAACAAGGATCTTCATTCAACCATCAGTATATAAAGTCACTTCCCCTAATCACAGCATTTGCATCCACAGGTTAGCAGAAATAGGAGAAGGGAAACATCTACGGAAGAAGGCGAGCAAGGGAGAAGGTGAGGTGAACCATCTAACTTCGATTCCAGCCGTTGAACGAATGGAAACGAGGAGGCTTTATAGGGGACTGTGATTGCTGGTGCAGGTGAGTGTAATCAGTATTCAGGGGACTGCATGGGTATGAAGAGAGATGGCTGGTGGAGGAGAGTGATGATTGGGGCTGAGTGAATGAGATGGTGAGGGAGACTGGTGATTGGAGCAGCAGGAATGAGCAGAGGATGCGACAAATACAGAGGCGATAGTCAGTACGGGCAGGAAGCAGGCAACATAAACAAACAAACAAGGTGAGGGTCAAAAACACGACAAGACAAGGTAAGAAAACGCATCGTAATGTTCACAAACTGTACAACAAGATTCAGCAAATTCTGTTGCTGCGTCCAAACCGCATACTTCCATAAAATATAGTATGCTAAAATCAGTATGTGAGCCGAGTAGTGTGTCCAAATTCATAGAATTCAAAAATCAGTATGCGAGAAATACCTGGATGATCTACTACTTCCAGCAAGATTCTGAAATGTGCATCTCATGCCTGCTGCGCTATCCCATGATGCCCTGCGTGAGAATTCATGAATGTGAGTGAAGCGACGCAACCGATACAGGTAGGTCACATGACCATGACAAAATGGCAGATGTAGTATGTCCAAATTCCATTTATACTTCTCACATGTATACTGTATAGAACAGTGGTTCTCAACTGGTTTCCCATGGGACCCACATTTTTACATGGTCATCAAGCCGCGACCCCAATTTTTAGTAACTATAGTATAATTAATATAGGAATTATAATTAATTTGTATTTATTTGTTAACATACACAAGTAGTAAGATAAATCTTAAGAAAATCACCAAGACTTACAAATAAAGAATATTTTATTGCTATCATTTAACAAAATGTATGCACTTGTGATGCCCTCAGCTCTTGGAGTGGTCTTTGAAAATAGTCCAAAGGTTTGTCGTTGCAACCGGAATGTTTGGTTTCTAAATGTCGTTTTAATTTAGAAGGTTTCATGCTCTCTTATGAGAGCACCTCACTATGACACACTGAGGCTTTTAGCCTTTTTTGTCATCAATATATGTAAATTCATACTTTGCATATTTGGGGTCGTACTTGCGTTTCGACATATTTGTTGCTATAATTAAATAAAATTACACATGTCAAACGGTACGGTTGTTGTGCACGTATTTCAAAATAAAAGTCTGGTATAAGCAAAATAAGTAAAAAATTAAACTTTTTTTTGTTTGTTTTTTTTGACCACACACTCCGCGACCCACTGAAAATGTTCCTGTGACCCACTTTTGGGTCGCGATCCACCAGTTGAGAAACACTGGTATAGCACATACTTTTCTAATGGTTGAGTAGCACATTTAAATTTAAATGCAGTACCTACTGAGTCGTAGGCAGTTTCGGCAAAGCAATAATCAGTCCAACTAATCAGTCTGTAAACAGCTCCCAGCTGTGTGAGTGTAATCAAACAGGATCTGGAACAGATGTGTGTGGATGGTGCATGACTGGATCTGTAGTCCATGTAACAGCGGATTTGTAGTTCTGCACAGGCTGGATCGCTGGTGACTGTGACAAATACATTTAAAAAAATAAATAATGAGCAATGAGAGAAAGAAATGGGCAGGATGTTTAACACTAACAGCTCTGAAATTACTGTATTTTTAATAATTCAAACCATTCTGTTCCTCATTTTGTTTAATCAGTTGCTTTTATTAATCCACCAGTACTTTCACATTCGCATTCATTCATTCATTTATTCAGGTGTTTTGACTGTCATAATACATCAGGTTGACCTGCTGCTGTCTTGGTCCTTCATCTTAGCTGAGATCTGTTTACCATGTTTACTAAAAATTGTGCAAGGAACCCTAAATTCACTGACCAGCTGAACAGCAGTCTTGGATTGACGAACAACTTAATTACAAAACATCTCAACCCAGGCTCATTAAATATATGTGCCTCAGCCTACATTTTTGTGGAATATAAAATACGTTGCAACGTGTAAGTTTCGTAACTTGTTTCAGATCCTAAATCCACTAGAGGGCGCTGTGTACGTTTTTGCGAATCTAAAAATACATTACTTACTATATTTTGGTAAATGTACACATAAGCCCCTTTCACATATACAGACCTTTCCAGAAAATTACCGGTAATTGAGACGTGTACTCCAGCCAATCAGAATATTCAGACGCATTCACATCCGAGCTGTTCATGAAAATTAATGCCTTTGAATATTTTTCGAGACACATTTAGCTGCTAGATGTTAGTCAGATAACATTTCTATGTTCTTTCTGAATGCCAACTGTGTAAACAATTATCGATAAAATGCTTATGATAAACCACTGTTTGTTTACCTTCAAGCTCTGCTTCAGTTGCTTGACGTGTCTGCACGTGAGCATTAGCTCCTTTGCTCCAGTGAGCACCAGCACACACACATATTATGTACATTTCGACATGTGAAAGTTTTCCTTCATGTTTTCATCAATGTTGTTCACAATACTTATCCATCCACAGAATTTGTAATTTGTAGTCAAATGTGTAGACATTTAGCTGCAGTTCAAGCTTCTGCCTATGGATGTTTTTGGAAGGATCAGCTGCATGAATGCTAAAGCTTTAAATAAAAGTGAAACCATTAACAAAAGCTATGTTAACAAATACAAGTGCAGCCATTTAGATCTCATTTCTGGATAATGATGTCTGAATTTACTGATATTTTAGTATGGATGTGTGAATGATCTTTCCGCTGTGGCGACCCCAGATTAATAAAGGGACTAAGCCGAAAAGAAAATGAATGAATGAATGAATAGAAACATCTGTATACACTGAGAGCATTAGAAGTTTTGTGTGTATTTGGGTCATATTAAAAAAAAAAAAAAAAAAAGCAATCATGTCATTGCCACAAATGCTGCATTCATTTGGTCAAATATACAATGGTAAAAATGTTACAGCAAACTTAGAGTTTTAACTTTTTATTATTATTTAAAATACATATAATGCACTGATGTGAAACTGAAGGGTTCTAGAGAGTGATGACGCACAAACGTCTGAAAGACCAGCAGTAAATATCTTTACTGCGACAATAAAGCTAATGAATTTCCCTCTTCTGGATGACGCATGTAAGATAAAAACAAATACGCATCCATTATGATGCCCAATGTTTGCTCTACAACCAAGATTGGAGTGCTGGTGATGCAGATTTATGGCCGTACCTTTATGAGCAGAACAATCTACTATAAAAAGCATCTCAGTGAAGCTACAAAAAAGGCTGCATTTCTACACAGCTGCGACAGATACATCACAGATGTTTGACAAATCCTTAAAAGAGAGTCCCTCTCTTATGGTTTCTCCTCCACAGACACTTGACAGAGGAACATTTGAATAAACCATAACAAAGTTCCAGAGTCTATCTGAAAACATTATTCGACAGGCAGTCCTGCTTTTATATTTTTCTCCAGTTTTAGTCTTAAAAGGGCATCTAGCATGTGTTCAGTTCTTAACAAAAAAAGTGTTCTCAGGAGGTATTAATTGTGACTTAAAGCTGCAAAGCAGTTCACATTAATAATAAAATTGTGTGAACACCTCTGGTCATACACTTCTTTACCAGTGTTGGGGTAAAACAATACAAGTAACACGAGTTACGTAATCAAATACTTTTTCAAGTAACTAAAATAAAACATTACCTTCTCATTTTCAAGAAAATATCAGTTACTTTCTCCAAAAAGTAATCCCAGTTACTTTGTTTCTCATTTCATGACTGACTACTCTCACCTGTTGACAGAAATCAAGAGATGTGTTGTGTGCGATGTGTAAACTTGACGCTTACTGTAGCTTGTTCTAGCTTAAATGTGAACGTGTGTTTATTCATCTGACTTATACGAAAACAGATTCAGTATCCCTTAAATCAATTAGAAACTATGAAAGGCAAACTCTGAATGAATGTGCATCCACAAAGACAGCACAACTGAAAGGCTTGTTTGAGCTAGGCTTAAACTGTACAGATGCAAATTTACATTTTCATCAGCCTGAGGTTTATTCACATTTCACCTACACGTATCAGTGTTTTTATATTATAAACAGGCAAATCTAACCCAGATGAAAAAGTAACATTACTTTACTCAAAAGTAACACAATATTATTTGACACAATATTGCCATAAAAGTACCTGCCCCAACACTGCTGTTTACACACTTACAGAAGCACAAAAGCCTTCACTTTCAAATGCTGCACGATTGTACCTATAGGCTGCATATTGGTAACCTAGAAGTACAAATTAGTGTACATATTAATACCTCCTAAAAAGAACAAAAGTGCGCCTTTTGAGAAGGCACCTGCCCAGTGACAGCTTTTGTACATTTGTTGTGACTCATTTCTATAATAATTCTTCATTTGTTGTCTCATTTTGTGCAAAGACAATGGACAGAATCCATTTGCAGTCCATTTACAGTAGCTCTCGATAATTATACAGACTCCAAACTAAGTTTGGTTAGAACATCAACAAAAGTATGTCCTTGTTTTTTTGCATTTTGTTTCTCTCTACCTCATCCTGACAGTTTTTGGGACCTCCACTGTTTTATGCTTGCTAGAGGAATTGTTCTCCCCAGTTTCACCAGTCTTTTTAGCCACTTTGGGGCTTGACGTGCCTTTTCTGGTGGACTGTGGGCTGGTTCCTTTCTTCTGCAGCTGAGGGCTGGATGAGCCTGTAACTCCTCTTCGGGCCAGTAGAGGGCTCTTGGAGGTTTTGATTTTAGGCTGCTGGATGGAATCCATCGGCTTTAAGGGTCTGAGGCCCAGCAGTCCACAGTAGTAGTTGCACTGATGTTGAGCAATGAACTGATCAATGGTTTTGGGAGATCCTTTATCAGCGAGGCCTTGATACCTGCAGTATGGATGGCAATGTTAGGTTCTCAAGGAAATTAAAAATGGGCAATTTTGTATAGTAAAATATACCAACCCTTTAGATTTAGTGGCGATTTCAATGCTTGTGATCTTTGTATCGACACCTGAAACACAAGATATTCATTATACTTAACTTTGAGAATGTTGTAAAATATTAAATAACTAAAATGATAATAGAATTATAAAAACAACATCATGTCAGTTAACTGCAACTAAATGATAGTAGAGCAAATCATTTCTTTACCTTCTAACCGGGTAACCAGCAGGTTTCCATTGGTCCACTGATGGATCCAGTGTTGGAAAGTGCAACACTTCTGCTCCACCTCAGAGGCTGTTCTGGCGATCAGTCTTCCAGCATTGTCCATCAGACAGTATTTCACGTACACACCCTTCAGGTCGCTCTCAACTGATGCATATGGAATTGTATTGGCAGGCCGGTACATCAGATGAAGTGGAATCACCCTAAATTTATTCAGAGGAGCAAAGAAGACCTTTAGATCACTTTATTACAAGACAGTTGTTTGGCTATTATTCAGCTATATGCATTACAAACAAACATTCTTCAGCATAATCAAGGGGAAATCACTAGTTCAAATCCTTCATGAATGTCTTTGTTTGTTTAATGCAAATATATGTATCTTGAAGAATACTAGAATTTGGTGACCATTGAAATCCATAGTAGGGAAGAAGTACTGTGGAAGTTGTTCAAAATATGCTTAAAAAGAAAAAAGCAGAGTAGATGGAGGGTGAGTAAATGATGTGAATGTTTAGTTTTTTGGGGGTGAACTATCCCTTTAACAGTTTAGTTATGTACAGTGCGTGCAGAAAGTATTCATGGCCACATTTTTCCACATTTTTTTATGATACAGCCTTATTCCAAAATTGATTCAATTAATTTATTTCCTCAACATTATACACACAATACCCCATAATGACAATGTGAAAAAAAATTTTTTGTAATTGTTGCAAATTTATAAAAAAAAAAAAAAAGAAAAAAAAAAATCACATGTACATAAGTATTCACAGCCTTTGCTCAATACTTTGTTCATGCACCTTTGGCAGCAATTACAGGCTCAAGTCTTTTTGAATGTGATGCCACAAGCTTGGCACACCTGTCTTTGGGAATTTTTGCCCATTCCTCTTTGCAGTACCTCTCAAGCTCTATCAGGTTGGATAGGAAGCGATGGTGTACATTCATTTTCAGATCTCTCCAGAGATGTTCAATAGGATTTAGGTCTGGGCTCTGGCTGGGCCACTCAAGGACATTCACTGAGTTGTTGTGAAGCCACTCCATTGCTATTTTGATGGTGGGCTTTGGTTCATCGTCCTGCTGAAAGATGAACCGTCGCCCCAGTCTGAGGTCATAAGCACTCTGAAGCAGGTTTTCATTCAGGATGTCTCTGTATATTTCTGCATTCATCTTTGCCTCTATCCTGACTAGTCTTCCAGTTCCTGCTGCTGAAAAACATCCCCACAGCATGATGCTGCCACCACCATGCTTCACTGTAGGGATGGTATTAGCTTGGTGATGAGTGCTGCCTGGTTTTCTTCAAACGTAACGCCTTGCATTCACTTCAATTTTAGTCTCATCAGACCAGAGAATCTTGGTCTGAGAATTCTTCAGATGCCTTTTGGCAAATTCCAAAACTTCCGTCTGGCCACTCTACCATACAGGCCTGATTGGTGGATTGCTGCACAGATGGTTGTCCTTCTGTAAGGTTCTCCTCTCTCCACAGAAGAATGCTGGAGCTCAGACAGAGTGACCATTGGGTTATTGATCACCTCCCTGACTAAGGCCCTTCTCCCCCAATCACTCAGCTTAGATGGCCGGCAATCCTGTCTCGGGGGTCTAAAGACAATTCTTTTGTCTTCATGCTTAGTTTGTGCTTTGACATGCACTGTCAACCTTGCAACCTTATATAGACAGGTGTATGCCTTTTTAAATTATGTCCAATCCACTGAATTTACCACAGGTGAACTCCAATTCGGCTGCTGAAACATCTCAAGAATGATCAGTGGAAACATAATGTACCTGAGCTCAATTTAGAGCTTCACGGCAAAGGCTGTGAATACTTATGTACATGTGATCCTTCAGGTTTTTTATTTTTAATAAATTTACAACAGTTTCAAAAAATCTTTTCATAATTGTCATTATGGGGTACCATGTGTAGAATTTTTAGGAAATAAATGAATTGAATCCATTTTGAATCTATGCACTGTACACTGCCTATTAGAGACAATATTCATATTCTGAAACAATATTATATTCTGTCACCTACTCCAATGAGAATCCAAAGTTCTCGATCACTCTGGCCTCAGCTGCAAATATTTTGCAGTACTCCCGAATGGTATTCTGGATTTTACAATTCTGAAAAAAAATAAAAGGACAATAAAAAAGATAGTTGAAAAATTCCCAGGGTGATTATTTTTTATGTATAATTCCACAATCTGAAAAATGCTGGGTTGTTTAAATCCCAAATTTAGTTAAATATGGACAAACCCAACCACTGGGTTAAAAAGGAACATTAAAATCATTTAAATATTTAACTTAACAGACTATCAGGGGTTGTCTGTACTTGACCCTCACTTGGTTTGAAAATCATTTTTACAGCATTTTTTAACAATGCAACTTTTGTGTCTCTTAAATATTATCCATGTTTTTATTCAAACCTCATTATGTTCTCAAAACATCATGAAAAATAATAGAGAAACTTTATATGATACTTTTTATGGTCCTTTTTGGAGAATGACAGTATAAATAACAACTTTTCTTCAGACATTCATGCCAAATATCTCCTTGGGTGTCCAAATTTCAAAAACAAATTCTTTTTTGTTTTTCTTTTTGCAAATTTTGTTATGAATTGATATGTTTGCATATAATGTCATCTGTTAACTGGATAAATTCTAACCTGTTTGGTGATCTCTAGATTTCTCTCAGTCAGGTTGCTCTCCTCTTTGGCTCCGTATGCTATGGGATTTTTGACTTTAGTGATGCATGTACTGCCCGACTCAAAGATGGGGTCCAAACCGTAGATGACCTTTGCTCTGCAGGTCTTGTGTACACATCCTTCTCCGATCTGTACCTCTTCTGTCATGATACGACCAAAGAATTTCTCTCCCCAGTAACCCGAGTCTGCCAGGCCTTTGGTGAACATCATTGGTGTCATCTCAATCTCTTCTCCAACTGAGATGACAGAAATATAGAGAAACTCAGTGTCAGTTAACAACACTATTCTGAAAGTCTGTGTGATCTCAAAGTTTCATTTTAGTGTGATTACATTTTGATTAAAAATTACCCCCAAAAATATTTTTTAGACATTTTATATTTAGAAACTTAGACTAATCATAGCATCTATTGCTATCTACAGCTACTCTCTGATGATTTGAAGTGCTTTTTTTTTTACTTGTACATCTCTTTAGATAAAAGTGTCTGCTGAATGACTAAATGTAAATGTAATCATTGTACATTTTGATTTAGAATTTATGCCAACTTGAAGTCTATAACTCATCTGCTCAATTGTCATACGTATTTATTTAATCAACCGATCAAATGGCAGCAATGCAGGGATTTAGGCATGTAGATCATGTTATCTGGTCATGAAAATCTGCTGAAGCTCAAATCGAGTATCAGAATTGGGAAGGAATTTGATATAAGAGACTTTATTGGTGCCAAGCAGGGTGGTTAGTCTGGATCAGTATTTCAGAACCTGTTTTTTTTTAAATGCACAACCATCAGTTTACAGGGAAAGAGCTGAAAAAAAGAGAATGTCCACTGGGTGTCAGTTATGTGTCTGAAAATGCCATGTTGATCCCAGAGGTCTCAATTTCTACCATGACATTCACAAGTTAGGGACAGAATTTGGTGTGAACAACATGAAAGCATGAATCCATACTGTCTTGTATTAACAATTCAGACTGGTGGTTGTGGTGTGAGGAAGTGAATGATATTTTTGGCACTCTTTGGGCTCTTTAGGACCAACTGAGCATTGTTATACTGTTGTCAACTATGTCGAAACCTGACCACCATGAACCCTTCTTTTAATGGCCACTGTAAAAAGCGATTAGCTACTTAGCTAAAAAAGTGAGTAAACCCATTGCCTTAAATGCAACAAGTTGATTTTTCTTTAAAAAGTCTGCAAACCCATTGACTTAACTTAAGTCAACTTAACTTTTATAATGATACAGACAGTTTGTTTACCTAATAATTATAAGGCAATGAGTTTGTTCTTTTTTTGAGTCAACTAATTTCTTTTTACAGTCTAGCAGAATAATATGCGATTTCAGATTAAAATCTTATGGCAATGAGTTCATTAAACAACAAAAAAAAAAACCTTTGCTGTTACAATATCTCAATCCAGAGCTCCTCTGGGACGTGTTTTAATGGGAGATTCACATCATGGACTATGCTACATGCTACCATGTGAATAAGGAGCAGATTTCTTTAAGAGTATTTCCCATAAACCTATACTATAAAGAGTTAAAGGAGTTCTGAATGAATGGGGGTCCAATCTAGTACTACGTAAATATATCTAATAAAGTGACTGGTGTGTGTATAATCCATAACAACAAAACATTTGATTTGCTTCAGAAGTCTTACCTTCTAAATCCTCCCTCAAGAAAAATTCTGCCAGTACTACCCGAGAGAAAACAGAGGGAAGGAGAACATATTAAAATCACTTAAAGTAAACATTTTATTAAGCATTTTTATTCATTTTTAGCGTTCCTTATTGATTAATCAGAGATTTATAAATTACTGTCTGTGCTGAGTAAGTAATCGGTGATGTCAGTCCCATATTCATTTTTGATTGAGCAGCCATACACTCCACAGTCTCTGCTGGAAGCCTGGACTATGGCCAGTGCTACTGGACCCTCGTCTCCCGCACTGAGAGAAAGAAAAAACTATTTACAATACAATAAAAAAAAAACACTCATTATGCTTTGAGTTTTTATTTTTGTGATTTTGGGCTCATTCATTCATTCATTTTCTTGTCGGCTTAGTCCCTTTATTAATCTGGGGTCGCCACAGCGGAATGAACCGCCAACTTATCCAGCATTTGTTTCACGCAGTGGATGCCCTTCCAGCCGCAATGATTTTGGGCTGTGTCCAATAAATTCAAGATACACTTTTTGTTAAAGTGTCCTTGTACACATGTTCATAATTGTGCAATATTACATGCAGACAACCCAAGACCTAATTGCATTCTAACCTTAATATGGAAAGTACATGCAATTCATTTAGATTACTCGGTAGTTAAATGACATAAGACACTGTGACATGTATACCTTAAAATAAAGTGTAACCTAAAGTAGTAATAAAGCCATTTTCATTTAATCTGTGGGGAAATAGCATTTGGTTCCAAGCTACCTACATTTAATTTAGGCTAAATTTACAATGTATTGTTATTCCTATTTTTTACATTTATTTTAATATGTGTTATAATCTTTTACTTTTACTTCATTGTCATTCACATGTACGTATACACCGAACCAAATTTCGAAGCATATAATCCCATAAGTAGCATATACCCTGTATAACCCTAAACAATAAATAGTATAATATAACAAAAAAAAAAAAAGAAATCTGGTAAAATCCTGTACACCTTTATTTATTTTCTTTTTAAAGCATCTATTCATTTACAACCTTATTTTACACCTTATGGGTCCTTGCAGCCACATGAGGGCAGTGTGTTACACTTACACAGACGACACATTTGAGGGCGTATGCGTGTGAGTACAGCATTATTGTGCTGATACAGCACTGTGAGAAACAAATTTAGATTTTAATATCCCCTGATGGTGCAATTGAGCAGTGTTGGGTTACGTACTCTCTGTTTAACTAAAGCTTCACCAGTCACAGCTGTGGGGTTCATGGCCGAATACAAATAAGTGAATGACAAGTCTCAACGAAGCAGTCGACGATATTATTAATAACTTTTATGTTTACAGCATTTATCGCCTCTCACGGAAGGACAGATAATGCACAATGTCAAATCATATAAATCTTAATCAAATGTCATTTTAGATATATAGATACACCTATGTTCACCCCATAGAGTAGAGTTAACACATTAGGATTTTCCTAACTCTAGCTAATCTGTTGATTGACCCAGTAACTTTTAACCTCTATTTTACTATTCTCTTAGTTTTAGGATTGTAAGTTAACAGAGTTAAACATTTAGACAGTGTTGGAAAACAACAGAGGAATTTACCGTCTTTCCAGCTCCACGATTTCCTCTTCATCTCTGTACCACTTGATAGTGGAGTCACTAAGAATGTTGAAAAACTGGCACCACAGCTTCAAGTGGCCTGAGGCATCTGAGAAGGGCTCTCCCCTAATCTTACGGATAACCTGAGGAGCTGAATGGAAAAAGATCAGGGGTGACTTGTCACAGGCAACAAGGTTAAGATATGTACTCTCTAGTGTTTACTCGTCTCCTTTATCAAACAAACCCTTATCTCTTGGTTTCAAAAAGATGTCTGAAGAGTATAAAATTAGAACACTTGCTTAGAAAGTAACCAGAATGATGGTACCTAAAATAAATCACAATTAGTTAAGGATATTGGATACATATCACCCTGAAGCCCATGTACTCCCAATCATCCTCATCCACCGAATTGGCTGTATCACTGTCTCTCCACTTCACCAATAACTGGTGTGTAGTGATCGCACTAGTGCCGTTGTCCTGTGGCTGCTATCGCATCATCCAAGTGGATGCTGCACACTGGTGGTGGTATGGAGAAAGCCCCCTCATGATTGTAAAGCGCTTTGGGTGTATGACCATACATGATAAATGCGCTATTGAAATTCACATTTCGTTACATTAGATTACAGATTTAACTTTTTTTTTTTTAAATTAGGGGGCTTTCACACTTGCACATTTGGCTGTGTTCCTGGTTTTGATTGACATCAGAGTTTGGTAAAACACTATTGTATTGAACTTGTCAGATCAGAGTTTACACTTTCAAATTCTACTGTAATGTACTAAACCATACTGCTAGGTTGAAACAAGTCAATAAACTCTGATTTGCAGTATATACAAGAGTGAAAGCAGCTGTATTTTGTTTCAAATTTGAGTCATAATATAAATTTGGGGGCTCATCTGGGACTTGATCCTGACACTTTTTTATGCATTATGTTTATATGTATTGATATAATATGTTGAGGCAGTTTTTCTAATGCATAGTATGGCGTGGTTTGTTTCAGTGCAGTAAGGTTCACTTTTGAGAGATTTTCTACTGTGTTCCAAAACTAGTACATGATTCTGTTTTTAGTGCAACCTTGGGTGAGGCTCCTAGTAAGCTGTACCACTACCAAAATGTGACTAATACACACTGCTGATTGCCAATTAGTCCCAGAGAATTATCACTACCAGTGCTATTGAATTTGTGACACAAGACACCAAACCCTCTGTCATGAGAGGGGCATGCTCAATAGCCATGGGAACAGAATGGTCTCGATTCTCACAGAGGAGCAGAAGTGTAAAAAGAGGAGTGAGGACAGAGAAAGATGAGAGATAATCAGGCCTAGAGCTTGCATTTGGTTTTGCTTTCAGTTTGAAAGCTTATGCACTTCTGTTGACGCCCATTTATTTTTGTGTTTATATGGAGTTAACTTGTTAACAAAGGTTTTCGACAGTGGAACCATGCCTCACTTTTTCTCCTTAACCAATCACCTACTCCCTAAAAACTTATTTATGGCTGACTAGCCCTCTGGCACTGTTCTTCTGGTTCTCTCGAACCCACCCTCTATTTATTTGCTTCCCATTAACAATCTCATAACCCTCTTATCCCTACTAGGTTGAATCAGGGGGTCCAATCCCTCTATTAAAATATTACAGAGATGGTACCCCCATTCTGAGTCTCTGGGCATCATCGTAAGACGCCCAATCAACCTACCTACCTGTTCACTGTTTATCCTCTTACTTCCCCTCCCCTTCATCCCACTGTTCCCTTACCACCCCTTTCATCCTTGCATACCTACAATAAAGTCTAGCCCAAAGTGTGGCATGGTCCATGCTGGTGAATTATTTATTACAGTTATTGAAAGTTTGTCTGTTCTACACCTCTTCTTCCGGGAAGCTATAAGCCATTTACTTTATTAGAACCTTTATATTTAAATAGTCAACAGCAGGCAATTCTTAAAAACACCATTCCAACCATTGGCATACATTGGGTCTGTGTTGTGGGTTAGTTTGTGTTGCATATTTGTTTATGTCATGTTTATGATGATGTCACATCAGTAAACAACAATTCTACCCACTTTAAGCAGCAATAAACTGCAATGGAAATGCAAAAATCTGAAGTGAACCAAGCCATGTCAAACCATACTGTACAGCGCAGTGGACAGGTATTGTTTCTTTCCTGTGCAATTTTAAGTTCTTGCTGGAAAAATTGTACTAAAACACCTTTATCATAAACTTTAAGCAGCCAACCATCAGAAAAAATACATGTGCTACCTTTGAAGGGGTCTAACTTCTCCTTTTCTGCAGGTTTGCTTTCTATCTTGGTGTTGTCTGCCACCTCTGCCATCTCTTCTTTGGGTTTTGGTATTTCCAGTGTGGCCTTGCGGCGGGCCATCAGTGGTGAACGTCTTTCTGTGGGAGGTGTTTGTTGCCCACTTTGAAGTTGCAGGAAAGCCGCCCTTCGTGCCTGACTGGGTGACATATACGGACTATCCCTTTTACCCTGTGTGTCAGATCCCTCATCTTCAGACTTAGTTTTGGCAAGGTAGATTTTGCGACGAGCGCCTGAAGCCAGCTCCTCAGGAGTGGCAGATGGTATTAGGGTAAGACTGTCCCGTCGTTTCATCTTGGGGCTACTTTCACAAGATAGCGTAGATGTGGGTGTGCTTCCTCCACTCTCTTCTCCTTTTTTCTCACTTCCATCCACTGACGCAGCTGAGATAGAGCCCTGATTCTCTAAGTTTGGGTTATTCTTTGCCATAAGCCTTCGCAAACTGGCAGGACTTAGAGGAGGAAGTGTAGGTCCAACAGGTGCTGTTAAGCTAATTTTCTCTATGGAAGGCTTGTCCTTTTGAAGCCTATCAGTTTCAGGGTCTACTCTTGTGTCTTTTGGTTGAGGAACTCTGTCAGGGTCTTGGTTTGTAATACTCAAATGGGACATGAGCTGCTCCTTTGGCTTCTCAGAAGAAGCAACTGGGCGATATTGATCACTTTCACTCTTCAGCATAGGAACTACAGTGTCAAAGTCATCTTTTTTGTTATCGGCACTCCTTTCAACATTTATTGTAAAAATGGGGGGAGTACCTTGAGTGATATCTTGTGAGATTACTATGCCAGGAAGTAAAGACTGGCTGTAAGTTTGGTCTTGTTCAAGAGTGTTATCATCAGCACATGCTATGCTGATTGTAGGGATATTATTGTCTTCGTCTCTCATCATTCCAGTGGTGAGACTTCCTTGTTCTTCACCACCTCTCACTCTTGCTTCTAGACTTTGTGGTTTAACGTCCTGTACTCTGTCCCCGGAAGGTGAGGACTGAATGTTTCTCATAACCGCCAAATGATCTGGAAAAATTAAGGTACTGTTGGAGGTAGATTCTCCTGATGTTCTTGTTGCATCATCAATCGGTCTTTCCCTTTCTCTGAATATCTGCGCAACCTCTTGCGTTAAAGGTTGCATAACTCTTTCAGGCTCTAATTTCAGAATTTCAGATCGGGGTGCAATAACAGGTTCTTCACGTTTGACTCTTTCTGGTAATGTGACCTTGATTTCCGGAATAAGTGGTGTGGATCTTTTCTTTGCCACATTCTTGATAACAGTTTCTCTCGTATCAGGAAGTATTATGATCGGTTGTGCTGCTGATTGGTCCTTCTCTGTCAAACGTCTTTCGGCTTGTATTTTCTTCTGGAGTTTTGGTGTTTCTACTTTGTATGGCTTCAGCAGAGCGTCAGTAACCTCAGAATCACTTCGTTTTTGACTTTTGGGGATTTCTTTCTCTGGGATTATAGTAGATGCTTCTGTCTCTTGAACGAGATTCTTAGTTTTCTTAACATCATTTTTCTTTGGTTGACTGAAGTCGTCCTTCAGGTTTTCATCAATAACAGTGTTCTTTTTCTCATTCTCTTTTTCATTGCTTTTCTCAACATTATATTTTCCCTTTTCTTCAGTACTTGAACCCTGATATGAAATGCTTTTACCGTTCAAGTTTTCCTCCATATTGATATCATCCACTGTAGTAGAGCCAGAAACATTTTTATTCTCTGTTAAACTAAAAGTTAGTGCTGGTATAGATTTTTCATCTGGTTTAAAATCAATTTCCATTGCACTGTCAGACACAAGAGTGACAGATTCCACTTCTTGACTTAGACCCAGTGCTGACAATGAATTTTGATTATTAATTCCACATTCTCTTTGACTCACTACAATTTCCGGAATGATGGACTGTTTTAAGATAAAGTCACTTTCCGTCTCATTTTTGCCTACAGCAAAAGATTTCCCCTCTATTGCACCATCTTGATCTCTTTTTTTCTCTTTCAGGAAACCTCCCTCCAGCATTTTTATAACACTTTCCTCCATGTGAGGAATTACTTTTTCATTTGACGCACACAGCTCTTTGCTCTCTTCTTCCCTCAACTCCACTGACTGGGACTCAATGTGCACTTGGGTAGGGACAGTGTCGGCAGTCTGTGAAAGCTGAGACTCTGGCTGGCTCTCACAACACTGCATGCTTTCCAGGTCTGCCATGATGAGGTCTGTCAGAGGGGCAGCTGGGCCTCCCTGCTCCTCTTCAATATTCATTTCCTCAGCACCTTGCATGACCTCATGCACAGGATAGGTAAATTCTTGCAATTCAGTCCTACAAGGAGGATTGGCCAAGTCCACAGAGGCAGGAACATCAATTCTGTTGGGTTTAGCCTGGTCTTCTGTAGACTTGAGACATAAAGAGTTGCTTGTTAAATAGGTAACATTGGCTTAATTACACTAAGCACACTGCAAAACTGTGTCTTTTAGGGATGCATTACTGTTTTTCTGTAATATTATAGGTTAGTTAATTAAATTAATTAATGAATTCATAATTGTTTAAGTAAAAGTTAATATTTGGGGCTATTTTACCCTACTAATATTTACATATTGTAGGTTTGTTTGTTTACTTGTTTTGTTTTTGAAATGTGATATATAAAACATTTCATCTTCCGTTCAATCTATCAATATTGTGTAACTTTCTCTTCACGTATAGAAAAAACAACTACATAATATTTATGACCTGTCAGGGCCCCTGCATCTCTGCATGAGTGACAACTGATATGACCATAAAACTATATTAGTAATGTTCCAGAAAACACTTAATATTACTGAGGCTATTTAAATCGAGGTAAAGTAAATTATCAGCTATACACAATAAATGAAATATATGCATGGTTATTTTTTGACACAATGATTAACATTCTAACCTAATAGCCTCCCAATAGCCTAGTGGTTAAGTGTGATTCCCAGCTCAAGGTCCTCTCTGCTCCCCATAATTTCCTGTCAAATACAACTCTATCAATTCTATCAATTAAAGGTTAAACCACCAATATGAAATTTGGCCAAATTTGACCATAAAATGTTTTTTTTTATTTAATCACTGCTTCTATTCTAGCTAAAATTAAACAAATTAGACTTTCTCCAGAAGAAAAAATATTATCAGACATTCTGTGAAAATTTCCTAGCGCTGTTAAACATTATTTGGAAAATATTTAAAAAAGAAAAAAAATTCAAAGGGGGCTAATAATTCTGACTTAAACTCTCTCTCTCTCTCTCTCTCTCTCTCTCTCTCTCTCTCTCTCTCTCTCTCTCTCTCTCTATATATATATATATATATATATATATATATACATAAACTATCTCTTTAAAAAACATGTTAAACATGTTGTAAGCCAATGCAGTTAGGTTGGTTATGATCAACCCATCTAAAACAAACAGATTGGTGCCAAAATCCACTTGTAAGTACACACTGATCCTTTAGTAGTGTGAAATAGATGTAAAACAACTTCCTAAATAGAGGCAATATTTCTGTGGTGATATTGTCATTCTTACGACAAATTAAACAGTTTTTGTATCTTCCTTAAAGTGAAAGACCAGTAGCGGGAGTTTTATTTATGCAGTGATATATATTCAAGTGGGGCGTCACGGTGGGGCATCAATATATATTCAAATTGGGCATATATATATATTCAAATTGGCCGTAGTGTATGTGTGTAGCATAAGCGCCTCACAGCAAGAAGGTTGCTGGTTCGAGCCCCGGCTGGGTCAGTTAGCATTTCTGTGTGGAGTTTGCATGTTCTCCCTGTGTTCATGTGGGTTTCTTCCGGATGCTCTGGTTTCCCCCACAGTCCAAAGACAAGTGGTATAAGTGAATTGAATAAGCTAAATTGGCCGTAGTGTATGTGTGTGAATGCAAGAGTACTGAATATGGGTGTTTCCCAGTGTTGGGTTGTGACTGGAAGGGCATCTGCTGTGTAAAACCTGCTGAGTAAGTTGGCAGTTCATTCTGCTGTGCAACCCCAGATTAATAAAGGGACTAAGCTGAAAAGAAAATGAATGAATGAATATATTCAAATGATTATTGAGATTTTATATAAGCAATATCACACGAGTAGAAGTGCGATATGGCTGTATATTGGCACTGGTGGGAGGCATGCATTGCAGCCTCGTGCCTTTGTGTCCCATCAGTGACGATATGCAGCCATATCGCACTGCTACGAGTGTGATACTGCATTTATACAACAGTTTGACGGCATAATCGTGTATATAAAAAAGAAAATCCAGCACGAAGAGTCTAAAAATCCTTTTGTATGCGGAACTATCTTTTTCCACCATTCATTCACATCTGCAGCTGATGTCAGAACAGCAGATTACTATTTCTAATAACTAACCGTTACTAATTCACCAATGTCACTTTTGGGCTATTATTTGAATGATTCTCTAGTGTAATATCTAAAGTGATGACAAAACAGGTGATTTTGCTCACATTTATAAATTATAGGGCTGAACAACGTGAGATGCCATTAGTCTAGAGAGATTTCCCAGTATTTCTCTGTTGCAATCAGGATATCACAATAATTACCCTGAAAAAGCCAAAACAAAGCAATCACTACCAGATTACCATTGTGTTTTTGTGATAAGGTAAAACGCTAAACACTTGCGGGCATTTCTTTTTTCTTTCTTTTTACTGAACTAGTCTGCAGGAGACTCATTAGAAATAAACAGACGGCCAACCAAAAAGTAACTCAGGGATATACAAAGAGTGGCCAACATAAAATACATACTTTCATGATTTGTGAGTCCCAACTCACACTCAACACTTTACAATTACTATGGTATAAATACACTGCAACATAAAAAAATAGACTGAGTTAGAATGTCACTCACCAATTTTAAAATGTTTTGATCAGCTGTAGTTTGAAAATACACAGATATTTACATATTTATATATATTTTTATATCCACAGACCGTACATTCAACCATTGTAATTATACCATATACCATATATTATACCAGCCATATATAAACATATATAAATAAGTATTTGAATTAGTTTTTTTTTTTCAATACTTCCCAAATGACGTTTAACAGAGCACGGACATTTTCACTGTATGTCTGATAATATTTTGTCTTCTGGAGAAAGTCTTGTTTGTTTAATTTTAAGATAAAAAATTATTAGCCCCTTTAAGCTATTTTTTTTTATCCGATCTTCCGATACAGAACAAACCATCATTTTACAATAACTTGCCTAATTACCCTAACCTGCCTAGTTAATCTAATTAACCTAGTTAAACCTTTAAATGTCGCTTTAAGCTTTATAGAAGTGTCTTGAAAAATATCTAGTAAAATATTATGTACTGTCATCATAGCAAAGATAAAATAAATCAGTTATTAGAAATGAGTTATTAAAACTATTTTGTTTAGAAATGTGTTGAAAAAGTCTTCTCTCCGTTAAACAGAAATTGGGGAAAATAATAAACAGGGGTGCTAATAATTCAGACTTGAACTGTATTACAATAATTGGAAAAAAAACCCATGAAAACTGCCATTTTGCTGTATTTTGACATAGTTCAAATTGAAATTCAAATTATATGTCATACTGTATTTGCAATTTTCATATATTTCCATATTTTAGATTTCTATATAACATTCATTTACTATAGAAATAAGTTGAATTTTCATTCAACGCTACTTTATTACATGACGAATCACCTTATTGGTTTACATTCTTAGACCTTTATGATTAATATATCTAACAGCCATGCAGCTAAAATGAAAACAAAGTGACATTTCAGAAGTGTCAAGAAGCTTGTCACAAATATAGACCAGCCCTCCATAGGCTTTCTTTTAACAGAAAACCCTGTGCTGTGAAAAAGGACGCAGAGTTCAGCTGAACCTTCTGGGTTCCTCTTACTGACTTACCACAACAACTAACATTAACTTCCCATGAGACGCTGGGTGGTTGCACTTCCACTTTACATAGGAAATAAAACAGCTGAATATGTTGCGTGCCAGGTGCAAAGCTATCACATGTTTTGTCCTGTCTGACACTGTAAAGAACACGTGGTGAATTAAAGGTGACACATTCACCCTGTTGACTAACAAATGTGAATTTATCATTAGCATTAGCCGTTTATGGATTTAAGCGATGATGCAATCGCTAGGGTTCTGCATGCCTTTCTAGCAGCCTCATTTTCTCTCTAATCTTCAGCCATGGCATTTTAAAAATCATGTGAGGGCTAACTGAACCTCTGCCATGTGCACATTCTTACCAAGGAAGAGCTTAACTGCTTGCTATAGTTACCTGCAATGTAAGTAAACATGTTTGTAAAGAAACACAAGTAAATTCTAATGCAATGTGACTGAAAAACTGTAAAGGAAATGGCCTCTTTTAGAACCATCAGCTGATGCTAGATTCTGTGACATAATGCATACATATTTAGCAGTCAGTAGACATCATCTGTGTGGTATGAGGATATGTATGGCATACACTAGAAGCAGGTTTATTTTAAGAAACAGGGAACTAAAGAATGTAAAAAAAAAAAAAAAAAAAGGTTTTTAGTCTCTAAGTTTGTCTTTTGTGTCCAACGACTGTCATTTATTATTTCATAAACTGCATGAACATTTACATGCATTTAAAGTCTATATTGGTATAACAAAGAACTTACTAAAAATTAGATTAAAAAAAGTTTCATCCTACTTTTATTGAACTGTTGTACACTGAAGGGGCTAAATGGGGTTATCATTAACATTTCATGTCGTCTTTAAGATAACTAGTTGATCATCTTTTGAAAGGTGAATAATGAAGATCTACTGCATTCTTCTGTTCTTAAATGTTGCTGACACATGGAAACTCATTCTCTAACATTTCTAGCTGAAAATCCAGCTAGTCTTAGCAAGTCATGCTCACTATAAACATTATTGATTGCCTAGTTGGTGTTATTAAAATTCCTAGGAGGATAGCCGTAAATACTGTGAGACAAATTCACCCGTGATCCATGAAATGGATAATTTCAAACATTTTTCATAAAAAAAGATTTTCAACAAATGTAAAATTTACAGTAAACTATGTACATTATTAGTATATGTAAAATTTTTAAATGTGATAGTGAACATTTGATTGTGTTGCAAATTTTAAGAGTTGACAATAACAGAGTTGACATTTTCCTACCTCAAACCAGAAACCGCATGGCATGTCTAAAACAAAATTTTCTGCATTTTCATCATGTTATTGTTTTTTTAAGTGTGAGAAATTAACTAAAAATACCATGTAATTACATTGTAATTACATTTACATCTGTAATTACATTAAACATATCTCTTTATCCACCACTAAACCTACCCATAATACTAAGGTGCAGTATGTACATTTGACACCCAGTGGTTGAACTAGGCATTGCACTCCTTGATCAAAACACACTCAAGCGCAGGTTGACAGATTGACATGAGTCTGCCTGACTATCGAGCCTTACGTTTTTGTTCTAACCAACACCTGACATTTTTATTTTAGAAATGGCATCTATTTCTCACAAGTGAACAACAGGATAAACTGATCACCTCAGGCACACCTCATGAGCTTTATTTAGTGTTAAATGCTAATGTATATTATGTTAACATATTAATGTTTAATATGTATTCGTAGACAGTAAACCTTACCGTTTCACTGGAGTGCAGTGCAGTAACGCTATTCTGTACTTCTGAATGGCTGTATTTAAATTTCGTGTTTCACCTGGTGCAAACAGCCAAACTGTTTATCACCGCAAATGTCCTCACGTAGCGCGTTATTAGGACACGGGGTTACAATGTAACCTGCTCACCTATGTTTACATTCAAAAAATATGTATTATCTGCTAATTAATAACCACTTCATGTGGAAATCTGAATCTGCATCTCATTTCGGGGCTGTTACTGTCCACCGATAGTCGCATTTTGGTTGCTGAGGCACACTTTGAGAGCCTTACTGACTGAATGAATGAACATTCAGTCAATTCATTAAATTTTCCAAAAAAGGCATCTCGGGATGCTGACATATAAATGGCTAAACTGGCACTGAGTGGGTTAAATGAACAAAACTAAGACAGAAGTTCCAGCATGTAACACACATTTTCAAAGCAGAATATCTGACTTCAGCATTGTTTTTCAGATAAACAAGAATGTTCACTTAGTATGTTTCTTAAATATCTGCAAACATATGATGATATTGTTATGTTTTAGAAGAGTCAAAAACTTACATACAGCACCATTCATTTAAACTAGATTCCAGCTTAAAAGACATAAAAATGCTTCAGAAGAGAACATGAACATGATTAACATAAATTCTCTGACAAAGTAGGTATTTAAAATTATAATATTTAACAATATTATTTTTTATTACTTTATTAATTTAATAAATAACAAAATATACAGCAAACAATTATGAAATCTTATTGTCCCCAGTTTTTTGAAAGGTTGTAAACATGAAGTCCAGAATTTTTAGACCACATTAAAGAGTTACATGGAAAATAAGTTTGTAAATATTTGAAAAGTCATGAAATTCCACAGAAATTCAAAAAAGGAACTCTTCTCTGATCTCTCTCACTCTATTTGTGTCCAATATCTCAAACACTGTACTTGCAGTTTTTGCTTAGAAGACAATCGATAAGAACAATGCTGACTCCTCCAGTCTTTACCAGAGAAAGTCAAAGATCAAACAATCTTAAAGCTGCCTACTGTGTTCTCTGGGGTATAGTTTGTGTCATCATCTTGGCCAAGGACTGGTGTAATTAAACTCAAGTCTTGTCGCACAGATGTACTCTCTATTAATAGCCCCCATGTGCTGTGGTGCAGGAAGCCCTTTGCTACAGATGGACAAAACCGGCAGGTTGTAATGTGAGTAGTGCAATAAACTCACCTTGAAAAGCGGCGAATGTAAAATCTGCACAACTTCCTCTGAACTGATGTACTCCTTAGGCATTTTCTTCTGCTCTACAGAAAGTCTAGGTGTTGCCCCAATGTTTTCAGGATGTCTTTCAGGACTGGAAGACTTCACCTCAGGTTTGTTTGATGGTAATTCAGAAATACGCTCAGGTGATTTGGAGTTTATAATATCATTGGAGATGGCTGACTCTTGTATTTGTGGTAAAGAACCAGTTTTTACTTCCAGATCTGCTGTTTGGGAGGATTCTTCAACCAAACTTGGTGACTTTTGTTTTGAGGCTAAACTATTTGATTTTACTTCCAAGTTCACTATTTGAGAGGATTCTTCAATTAATTTTGATGCCTCTTGTTTGAAAGCCAAACTGTGAACTAAAGACTCTTGAGAAGGTGTTTTTGAAGAAATAAGGTGTTTCCCATGTTGAATTTCTTTATCCACGCTGCTTCTTCTCGTAGACTCAGATGACTCTGTGGACTTCTTGCTTTTACCAAAGAATATGTCCTTTAAGGAGTGAAAAACCGAGGTTAGAGCTGACTTGTGTTGAGGTTCTTGCTCTTTGAGTGAGGCTGCTTTGGTTGAAGGAGCAGATGCAGATGCTTTTTGTTCTTGTTCAGTGTGCCTGATTTTCTCTCGCTCTCTCTCTTTCTTTGTTTCTCTGTTTCGTTCCCTCTCCTCTTCTTTTAATCGTTCCCTTTCTTTCTCAAGCTCTTGTTCTTGTTCTTTGTCTTGGATAGGACCAACATCAACTTCCATGAGCGCAGGACTGTGATGTTCCTCACTAGCTGGAGACTGCACAGACTCTGCTAAGTATTTTGCCAAGCTAATTCCTTCATAACCATCCTCTTGTTGTCTGTTGCCCTGGGTGGGGGTAACAATTCCCACCTCATCAAATCCATTGGTAATCCGCATCTTCTTTTCACCCGGTTTCTCTTTGGCAGACTGCTTTGCGGCAGCCAACTCCATTGAATCACAGATGTGGTTGAGTTTCTCAATCCCATTATCTGTTTTCATCTCGGTAGTTCCTACAGATGCCTGTTGTGTGGTATTTTCATTATTGACTGCAGGCTGTTCTTCTTCAGCCCCTTGGGATATCACGTTCTCCTCTCCATCCTGGGTTGTAGGAGAGGAGCTTGACAGTTCATTCCCAGCAGGAGTCCTACGCTTCCTTAGCAAGCGCTCCTGGTTAATAATGTTTAGTTGTTCTTTCTGAATGTTCTCTTTCCCACGACGTCGACTCTCTTCCATCTCTCGTCGCTTGTTTTCCGCTTTCTGCTTCAGTTTGGCGAAGAACCTTTGGTGGATCATGTACTCGCTCATGGTCCCCACCTCCAGCACCCCAGAACAGGAGACGATTCCTTTACTGTTCCTTGCTGAGGCCTGATAAATTGCAGCATCTTCTTCTGTACAGCTGCCAAATAAAGAAGATGAAGTTATAATCCCTGTGAGAGTACACTTGACATTAAGAGTCATGGTCAATCACAAGTAGACACAGGTAGACACATTTCTGTTTACACACAACCTGATCTCACAATAAAAATGAATTAATTATGCATAAATGTTTATGTATTGTCGCCACTGGCTTGCATGGTTCGGGATCTGTAGAGCTGCGCACCGTTGGATTTGCTCTTCAGTATTTGGACTCTCAGTAGTGATTTTTAAACCACACTGAACTGAGCTAAACTGAACTGAACTTAAACACTAAAAACTGAACTACACTGTTCCAATTTACTATGACCTTTTATGTGAAGCTGCTTTGACACAATCTACATTGTAAAAGCGCTATACAAATAAAGGTGAATTGAATTGAATAGTATTGGCGAAAAGTGTCTATAATTTATATGAGTTCATTTAATTTCATTCATTCAAAAATGTACATTAACATAACGGATATCTATACAGCAGTGGATATTAACGTGTATCCTGTCACATTTGCTGTGCAAAAACAGTGCACAGTTAAATGAACGCACTGTGTGTGTGTGTGTGTGTGTGTGTGTGCGTGTGTGTGTGTGTGTGTGTGTGTGTGTGTGTGTGTGTGTGTGTGTGTGTGTGTGTGTGTGTGTGTGTGTGTGTGTGTGAACTTTGTAACAACATTATGAGTGACTCATCGTTGCAGAAAGGCTTGGATTAACTTCACAACAAACACATCAAATAATCATTGGGAAAGTTCTTACTGTAATGTACTTATTAACTATTACACTGTAAATCCTAACAGTGAAAATTAAAAATAAAATAAATAAAATAATTTAGTATATATAGTATATTATAATATATATATATTTAAAAGTTACTTTGACTTAACAAAAAGAGTTAAGGTAACGCATAAACTAATGACATCTAGCAGAATCGACGAGTTATGAATTAATAAATTCAATTTTTATTTGTTGACTCAACTCTAATGCTAGCAGCTATACCATATCATTTGAGTAGCTAGAGTATATAGTACATTGTTTGAACTCAATTCAGTGTAAGTTACTCTAAATGTTTGACTATATAAACACAAATAATATATCGTCACCTTGGAATTATAAGGTTCTGTCTGCGTTCTGAAGGATTTTGAGATATTGAACTTAAAAGTTTTTGCATTCCATATAGCGAACATGTGTGCAAGATTTGTTTTTTAAATAAAGTCTTAAAATGTAAAAAAACACCCCATAATGTAAATAAGTTGTCATTTAATAAGAATATGTCAGTAACTCAGTTTTGACAAAAATGTCAAATAGAACCTTATAATTCTAAGGTGACGATATGTGTATATCACTCAATATATATAGTACTCAAAACATTTGGTTTCAAAACTTGTTTTTTTAAATTGCTGCAATCAGTTTCCTCAGTTTAAATTAACTTAAATTATCAGGTTTTACAGTGTAATAGTTAATAGTTTGTTAATACTGTGAATTGTGACGTAAAGTAAAGTGTTACCCACAACTTTACTATGAAAAGAATTCCCAACAGCTCTGTCTGGCTTTTGTTTCACAACCAAATCAATGTGAGAACTGCTAAAAATAACAAACAAGTTTTCGCATGACACTGAAAATGGCACCCTGTTGTGGTAGGCTACATCTCAGAAAAAAAACATTAAATTAATATGGGTGCTCCTTTTTCAAAACTTCATTTTTGGGGTATAAAAAGACAAAGCAGGCAAAACACCTTGCAACAGAATCAATTCCTGATGTGGTCTATATCGCCTCTGCTAACACCCCGCTGCCCTGCATTTCACTCTCTCATTGGCTGCAGGTTATCACTGATAAGTTTTCAGTCAGGACTATTTTCACACAGCAGGCAGGTCCAGATATTTAACATGCCAAATATTTCACAGGCATTGGAGACACATCTGCGTTTCTCTCTGATCATGTCTTTGATAATTCAAACTGCATGACTGTCGCTCACATTAACGAGCACCAATTTGCCTCTGATTTTGATCATTTGTCAGCTGTTTATAACAAACTTGGTATCATTCCACACCTAAACCTACCACTCACTGTGACATGAGCAAATCTGTACAAATGAGATCATACAAATTTGTAATTATTTGTGAACCTGGGTCTATAGGCAGGTGTAAATATGTGGTTGTAATCAAATTGAGCACAGTAAAACTCAATAAATGAAGAGAACTCAAACCAACTGAGTACTCTAAAACCCAATAAGTTAAGGCAACTCAAACAGTTTGAGCAAACCGATTTGAGTTAATAATCTAATCTATATGAGTACTGTAAACTTACTCCAGTTAAGTTTAATTAATGAGGTATTTAATAAAATAAGTAATAAAAAGTGGACCAAAAATAAACAATCAACAATAATAAAAATACACAACTAAATTTAAAATGACAAATAAAACAGAAAATATGAAATGAAAACCGGTTTTTTATGTATATTTATTAATATCTTAAATTTGAAAATGTCAGTGATTAAAAACAAGATATATCTAGGCAACTTACTTGTAGATGTGGAGTGTGTGAGTTTTTCCATTGCGAAATATTTCATATTTGGGAAGACCACAATATCGATCTAACTCCATGTCATCTTTGTACCAGGTCAGCTCAGGGCATGGGTAACCTGGTCAATATGTGCAACATTAAACACATTTGCTCTTATTTAACGGGAATAGAAACAACAACAACAACACAACAACAAAAAAACTTATTTCAGCCAAAAACATTTTATAGTTTTGTTTAATGAAAGCACTTTAATCTAAACTTGTATTTTACACACTGAACTATTATCTAAAGCTTATTTGAAATGAACTTAAATTTAATATAGTTACCTATTTATTTTCACACTCGAATATTAAACCCGCTTAACTCACCTGTGACTACACAAGAGAATTTAACATTGCAGGATTCTGACACTGCCTTCGATTTAATAGTCGTCTCAAAACATGGCTGGGTCTCCTCAGTCAACTGAGCCATGACGGTACATAAGGTACTCCTGGAGATAGCAAATAAAGAGTGTCAGCTTAACAACCAGCCTACATATAATTCATCTCAGAAATGTCAAATTATTCCAGTCATTAATATAGAAATTAATTAATAAGCAACGTCTAAAGCAGGGATTTTACATTGAGACAAAAGTGTATTATTTTTAGCAGTAGTTAAGTATAACAGTACGGTTTAAATACTGGGAAGAAAGGCTGCAAGGTATTAACAGGGTAAGAGGATATTATTTTAGCTTGATAACATTAACAGCTTGCACTTTTCCATGTACAATTTACAGTGGTTATTTGGGTGGGATCTGGAGGATTAAAAAATAATCTTATATTAAACACAATATTGTCATAACCACGCTTTAGACAAATGCAAATTGCGACAGTTGGGTATTTCAGAGACAGTAAAACAAACCAAAGGGGAAAATAAAGCATGTTGGGGGATAGAAATTGTTATTTGAAGTGTAGTTAGTTTAGGATTGACCTTTTGGGAAGCTTTTATTACCTCGACGGCCTGTAGTTTGAATACCTGTGAGTTAAAAAGCTATTTAGACAAGAAGCAAATCAACACTCAACAAACAAGATCTAATCTTTCACTGTGTGACCCTGATTTTATTCACAGCCGGAGAATGTGTTATACACTCATGCTGTACAGTAAATGCTGTTGCTAAAGGTGCATGTTGTGGTCTCTTTTGGCAACAATCATAGTTGAGCAAACACAATATGAGCGATGTGGCAACCACAGTTACATCAGAGTTCATCAGCAACAAACAAATTACGCTGATAAAAAGTGGATTTTGTGGTTGTATTCAAATAACTACATGCTTAAATGACGTCCTTTGATGAAAAAGGATCATTATATTCTAAATTCAATGTATACTATTGATGCTCAATTCAACTCTATTCAATATTATTTCTATAGCACTTTTCACAATAATTATTGCTTCAAAGCAGCTTTACAGAAGGTGCACTTTATTGCATTTCAATCTAAATCAGAAAAGTTAAGGTTTTAGTTACCACAACTTTATTAGTTACTAATAACCTACAAACTAATAGTTTTTAACAGTTAAATTTATTATATTTAAACATAGTTAACATGTTGTTGTTTGGTATGTCTATTTTATCTCTATGTCATGTATATATATATATATATATATATATATATATATATATATATATATATATATATACATACATACACATTTACGTTTTACAAAATTAGTACTTTTAGTACTTTTTAGTACTGCCTTTTGTCTTTATATACAGTGCTCAGCATAACTGAGTTCGCCCCATTTTGAAAATTAATATTTTTATCCATTTTTATTAATACTTTTAGGGGTGTAATTACAGTTGAAGTCAGAATTATTAGACACCACGTTTTATTTATTTATTTATTTTTTAATATTTCCCAAATTATGTTTAACAGAGCAAGGAAATTTTCACAGTATGTCTGATAATATTTTTTCTTTTGTAGAAAGTCTTATTTGTTTTATTTCAGCTGGAATAAAAGCAGTTTTTAAATTAAAAAAAAAAACGTTTAAGGTCAAAATTATTTTTTGTAAATATAGCCCCTTTAAGCTATATTTATTGCCAGATAAAAACTACAAAACAAACCATCATTATAAAATAACTTGCCTAATTACCCTAACCTGCCTAGTTAACCTCATTAACCTAGTTAAGCCTTTAAATGTCACTTTAAGCTGTATAAAAGTGTCTTGTAAAATATATAGTAAAATATTATTTACAGTCATAATGGCAAAGATAAAATAAATTAATTATTAGAAGTGAGTAATTAAAACTATTTTGTTTATAAATTAGTTGAAAAAAAATCTTCTCTCCGTTAAACAGAAACTGGGGAAAAAAATAAACAGGGGGGCTAATAGTTTAGCAGGGCTAATAATTCTGACTTCAACTGTATAAATGCTGAGCACTGTATACATTATACTTTATTTTTACGTTTCAAGTACCTTTTGTTAAAGTTATATCTTAACATATGAGTGAAATAATGTTTCATTATCATTCAGATATAAATTTTGGTTAATAATTAAACAACATTCTTATACTGTATTCTGACATGAATGTTGTAAAATATATAAAATATGTGAGCATACTAAATTGTATTGTTTTTGAAATTATTAAAAACTTAACTCTGGACAGTGGCAACAAAAATTAAGGCTAAAATTACAAATGTATTTTGGGGCTGTCATCCTGTAAAATAATCTTTTAATCTTTAAAATTTTTTTTAATAATATTTTACATTTTAATCTAATGCCAAAATATTTTGGTATATAAATTATTGTTACACTAAATAACATTTTGTTGGATTTCTTGGCTGCCAAAAGTGACACATGCTCTCGTATGGAAAAAAATCTAACTGTATTACACTTTTATATTTTCAAAATCCCTTTTCATCTCTGAATCATGTATTAATTTCACAAATATATATTAAAATGAATCTCTAAGCCATCTCAATCTTCCAAATCAACACCCAAAATGGATAATTCTTATAAAACCATATTTTCCCTGTTCAAACTTTAGCATAAAATTCACATACAATCACTTTTTTTTATTCTTACCTGTTTTCAGGCCTAACATTGGAGAGGTAGTTTCGGCTCTCTGACCTTCCACTTGGCGATGGGACATCCTCCCCATTTTGGCTTCCCGATCTCCCATTTCCAGAGTAAGAGCGGGTCATGGGCCTCCTGGATGTCATTGTCCAAAACGAAACAACTTCAACAGTCCAAAAAACCCACCAGTCACTTAAAGTGGGATTTTCTGTAGAATAAAATCAACTTTTGTCTCCAGGCTTTCGGAAACAAATTGGAGAGTTCCACTTGGTAATCAATCGGAGAGCTATACTGAAAAAAGGACAAAAACAGTAATCAAATATTTGAAAAAGCTACTAACAATGTTAATAAGCAGAAATTTAGTCATTTAGCACATGCTACAAATTAGGATAGTTGAAGCACTTCAAGTCATGAAAGAACAGCGAAATATAAATACCAATACAAGTACCTAAAGTTGATTTAGGTTTCATTTTTTAAATCATACAAACAGTAAAAGAATATCTAGTAAGTGTTATTGATAGTCAGTTGAGTGTTGACTTAATATGGTTTAAAAAGAACTGTATTCTGTTTTGAGGCCGATCGGTCTCAGCAAGCAAACCCTTTGAACAGATTTACAAGTTATAAATAGGAACTTCTGTTTGTTACTTTTAATTTGATCAAACGCAGTCATTAATATCTGATTATGAGCCCACATATACATTGTCTTACTTCAAATTGCTCCAAAATAGTATAGAGTTTTAAACTTTAAGAACTCACCATGAGTGTGTTTCTTTGCCTGTTCTTTGGAGTCTGCTGTCCCAGTAGCTCTAGAATTGTCAATCACAGCAGAGCATGTGTTGCCAGCAGGACCCTATTTATAGCAGGCTACAAATAGGCGCAAGAGCACATCACATTTTCCACAACTAGCCATTGCTCTGAAGCCACTTGAAAGCAGCAACCAAGAAAAAACAAGGCAAAAACTCCTGGCCCAATTAAAAATAATTTTCTAATCATCCTTGATCACAAGATCCTGTCTGTGACTGACTGATCATGCCCTTTAGAGATTTGTGGAAAGAAATGCAACTGAATGCATCCAGTTTTGTTAAAGTGCTGTGATCTGATGCATATGGCCCTTGATGACAACTCTTCAGACAAGCTCAAAAGCGTGGTTCTGGTTTAATTAGGACAGCCCCCTCTGTGTCACTCTGTCTGTACAGCCTCCTCATAACAGTCAACAATCTCTCCCACCGCTCATGTGTCATTGCATCATTTTCCAATCATAAAAGGGCTCTGGTTACAGGCTGTCAAGCGAGCACTCTCACAAACATACCACGCATCATTCAAACAAGAGATGACATGCATGTTCACAAATAATAATAATAATAATAATAACAGAGATGTAACCACTAAACTCTCTATGCAAATCAAATTAAAAAAATGTATTGGCACTGGACTTAAGGATTCTTTAAATTAGGGTGTCTTTTATGGGGCTTCAAGATGCGTTACCCTTGATGGAATTTGCATTTTTTTTATCATTTAATAGTGATGATAAAGTGAGTTCAGCAAGTAGCAAGAAGGTCGCTGATTTGAGTCCCGGCTGGGCATGTTTATGTGGGTTTGCCCCACAGTCCAAAGATAGGTAGAATTGGTCATTCATTCATTTTCTTTTCGGCTTAGTCCCTTTATTAATCAGGGATCGCCACAGCGGAATGAACCGCCAACTTATCCAGCATATGTTTTATGCAGCGAATGCCCTTCCAGCTGCAACCCAGTACTGGGAACCATCCATACACTCTCATTCACACACATACACTACGGACAATATAGCTTACCCAATTCACCTACTGTATAGCACATGTCTTTGTACTGTGGGGGGATGTATGTGAATGTGGAGTGTGTTAATGAGATAGTGTATGGGTGTTTCCCTGCACCGGGGTTTCATGAGTTTATTTACTTTCAGGGCTGGGTTGCGACTGGAAGGGTATCTGCCATAGTCCATAGTAATTTCTGGTTCATTTCACTGTGGCAACCCCTGATAAATATAGCAACAAGCCAAAGGAAAGTGAATAATTTGAGTAATTTGAGAAAAGAGGATTTTTAAATAAAAATATAGCCGAGGTTAAATGTTCAAATGTTCATGTCTGACTCACTCCTTTTCTTCCGACGTATGCCATCCCATTAACACACCATAATTGAATTACAATAATGAACAAATTGCTCAAAACAAACAGTGACATTTAAAAGTAAATTAATTCACTATTTAAAAGTACACTTTAAGGAAAATCACATTTATGAAAGAGAGCAATATGATATGCTTTAAGGCACAGTTTGTCACACTGCTTTATTTAGAATTTTTGTTAATGTATTAATTATTTAAGTTAAATATTTTGTGTAGGGGTTTAATATTTAATTGGTCATTAAATCAAATGGAAAATCTAGCTATTTTGTTTATTGATCGGTTGGAGTGTCAAAAAAATAAAAATAAAGAAATGAACAACCGCAAATTTGAGACGTGCGTGACCATTCGCTGTACCAGATTATTTCGTTCAAACATTTATATTAAGAAGATATTTAGACTATTTTATATATTTTTAAACTGGGCTCAATTGAGTTGTTTTTTGTTTGTTGATGAACTGT
The DNA here is from genome assembly GCF_903798145.1 of Danio aesculapii. Classification (NCBI taxonomy): domain Eukaryota; kingdom Metazoa; phylum Chordata; class Actinopteri; order Cypriniformes; family Danionidae; genus Danio; species Danio aesculapii. The sequence continues at coordinate 53,661,670 of NC_079452.1, read as the reverse complement.
CTTTTCATTAAACATTTCAATAATAAATTTATGTTTTAACTTTCTGTCTCTAAGATTGCAATGTAATTTTCTAAATTATCTAAACTAGACAATTAAAAAATGCTGTAAAAAGTGTAGGCTGATAACTTTTTTTTACTGCAGATGATTTACTGCTGTTTTTTTGTGACCAGAGGAGAACTGCACAATGTAAAGCTGCAATTGACGCAATAGCATTGTGTAAAGTGTGATTTGATACAGCATGTTTAATCCATGTGCTATTTTAAGTAAATGTAAATGGAGTTGATTCTAGAGTCGATTGCACCGACTCCAAAAAACCCGGAACAGAACACCCCTAGTTGCCAGATGTAACTAAATGATTCCAGCCGAAAAACTATCCAAAACTCATCAAGATGCAAAAACAACCTCCCAGGGGCTGGTGGGGGGGTAGTGTCTGGGGCTGGGGGGTGTACCCAAATTTTCTCTACCCACCTATGTCATTTTTTACCCGCATCAAATTAAAAACCGGCCAGTTGGGCAGGAAACCACCCGATCCAACACTGGCCCATTCTGAAAACGTAGCCCAACAGACATTTTTGGAGACCATGAATTACGTAGCCAGAGGTACTTATGGCTGACCGCTTACCTCCGTATGGACGGCATTCTGGCTGGAATCAGTTTGTCCCGTTAGCGCACCATGTATGTCGGCGGACTTGAGACGCAGAGAGGAGTTGACCACGTGGACCAAATGGCACTCGCGAGGGAAATTTGAGACCTCAAAAAGCGGACACATCGGACTCTTGTGGATTCGCAAAAACAAAAACAAAATTGTGTTTATTTACAAATGTGCATTACGAAATTACAATTTTATAATGTAATGAGATTACAATAAAAAAAAATAAAGAATTTAAACAAAGAAATATGAAAAAATACTTTTAATTGCTAATTTATTATCAGCCATCATTAAAAAATACAACAATTAGGAATCTGTTTAAACTTGTTTTAAATGAAAAACTGTAGCCTACAGGCAAATAACAAACTGGCCAGCTCATTTCTTCAGTCAGAATTTGTCCATTTTAAGAATAATTAATAATTAGTTTGTCCTAAAGCCTTCTTTTATCAGTTATTTTCACAATTCATGATAGCATACTGTCAAAAATGGGACAAATGAGCTTATATAAGGGACAAATTCTGGACTATGTCAGTAGGGGGGAGGGTCTTTCGAACCACCCGAACCCCCCCACGCCCACCAACCCCCCGCCCCCCCTGGCTACTGGCCTGATAATGAAATGCAAAAAAGGATCCAATCAATCAATCAATCAATCAATCAATCAATCAATCAATCAATCAATCAATCAATCAATCAATCGATCGATCGATCGATCGATCGATCGATCGATCAATCAATCAAGTGACACTTGGTTCTTCAAATACATATAGAATTCATATGCATACTTAAAAATGTCTGAAAATAAGATCAGACTCAAAAAGTCAAGTCAGTCCCTTTACACAGCAGTACGAGTAGCTGAGTGCGCAGAAGTGAATTGCGCAGCTACACTGAGCTCAGCGGTAGTGGGAGGGGCAGACTCGCATTATTACAGGAAACCATTCATTTTTCTGCCAGATAGAATCGCGGCATGTTTCACGTCAATACTGTTGACGCTCTGTGCTAGTGTGCATGACGAGCTTTGGGAAGAGATAGTGACTGAAATCTCAGTCATACCGATATAGCAATGAGCAGCAGGACAGGTAAGTGTAAACACCTTTCTTCTTCACCTACATCTAAACCGCTGACGAACGACGACAAAATTAAGTAGATGCTCCTCTTAAAGTCCGGATTGCTTGTCAAACAGGGAAGTTGTTACAGCAGGCTTTTACCACAGTAACTTTTAAGTTTTGAAGTTGGACGTTCAAAGTTCAAAACCCTCTTATAATATAGTACCCTTTGTGACTTATTCCTGCAAACTAACGTTACGCTGTTTAGTCAGTTCTGTCAGTTATTTTCAGAAATGAAATGAAGATAGATTTTAGCTGAAAAGTTGCTTTTAGGTGTTTTATTAAAATTAGAATTTAAAGATAGCTGATCAAAATTTCTAGCTGTTATTAAGTTATTACAGTTGATTAATTTCAAGAATGACTGCATTTGTCAACTTGCATAGAACTGTATTTTCCGTATGATGGTTCAATATTTTTGCTGACCTTTGTGTGGTTTGTGCCTATACAGAAAATTATGATTATTATTATTATTATATTATTAATAATAACAAAATTATTATTAGTAAATAAATAAATAAATAAATAAATTAAAAAAAAAAAAAAAAAAAAAAATATATATATATATATATATATATATATATATATATATATATATATATATATATATATATATATATATATAGGCTAGTAGGCTAGTTGTTAAAAAGTGTCAACTTTCCTTATACAGTAGTTGGAGAAATGGTGTATGGGTGTACTGTAAATAACCCTATTTTTCATTGGACAAAATATTGAAAAGTGATAATGTTTTATTAATGTACAGTTTGTGCTTCAGTATACTGAAACTTTCTTTACAAAAAAACATAGAAAGTAAACATTGTATGTATGTTTTTTATCTGTTTCACAAAATGTTTTGGAGCTTTGCCTTTCAAGGAAGAGTTCAGCCAAAATACAAATTATGTCATCATTTACTCACACCTCATTTGTTTGAGGTTTGTTTCACAAAATAAGACATTTTTATAACAAACTCATTAAGGTTCTAAACTACTTGAGGAGGAATAAAATATTTTAGATATGCATTAAATTTAAAGTTTTACATCGTCTTCATTTCTCTAAAACTAGATTGAGTTAAATATTTCCCTGTGTATCTTCTAAATGTGACAGATGTGGTGGGGTAGAAAGGACTCTGGCACATTTATTTATTTATTTATTTATTATTATTTTATTTTATTTTATTTTATTTTTTATTTTATTTTTTTTCTGATCTTTATGAATTTTGCTCCAGCATTTTTTAAATGTTTTCCAGTGCTTATGAAACCAATATCCAACCTGACTACAGTTTGGCTATTTTTGGATATTCTGATATAATGGACACCTTTCCATTAACCCAACAGCAAGCCCTGATGGTAAACATGATTACAGCTAAAAAGATGATCTTACCTAATTGGAAATCTCCAAAGGCTCCGTGTTATAAGAGATGGTTGAATGAGCTGCTTTATGTCATTCAAATGGAACAACTATGTCTTAAAACTTAAAAAAAGCTGAAACCACATGGGGACCTATCTTAAGACTCTTGGAAATTTAGCGTTTTAAATTTGTCAATTTTCATCTCTAACCTATATATTCATGACACTGACTTTGTAAAAATGTGAATATTGTCATCTATAAAAAAATGTTTATGCTACATATGTCTTGTGCATATATGTATATATATTTGGACACAATCCCTCTTTTTTTAGGGGGTGGGGGGTTAATGTCAATTCTGTATTATTTAAAAAAAAAATTTATTGGTATTGTACTAATTTTGTTAAATATCTTATGGATGTTAAATAAAACAAAATCTAATAAAATATATGTATTCAATGTAATGTACAGTATGTGTGTCACTATACAGAAAAAAAATTGTTAGTAAAAAGCGCCAATTTTCTGCTTCTATATTGAAGGACTGCATGAATTCTTTAAAAAAACCATTAAGCTAATTTATTGCTTATATTTAACAGAAATGTTATTTTTTGCAGAATTATATGTTGGAAAGTGCATTTAAAGCCCAAGAGTAATGAACCTATTTTAAATCTTTATTTAAAATAACAGCCAAAAAGTTTTCCTATATTGTTTAAAGGTTTTGTAAACATTACATTGAACACAAACACAGTCATTTCAAAATTACTGTCACTCTCACTTTATTTATACTTCTGCATGAAATGACTGTACAAACACTGCTTAAATCACGGCAGATTTTGTTCTTTTAATAATTAATCCTGCTTGGATTACTTTCTGTGTAGACAGTCGACAGCCAGACAGACGATTTCCTAACTTTTCACCTTGTGTCATTGTTTTGATTTTGAATGCCACTCTTGTTGTTATGGGCACTATTCATACTTCTGTTTTCTTTTTACCCAGGTGACAAAATTGTGAAATGACTGACTACCTTAAAAGGTCTTGGCCTTCAACACTTAAGAGTAGCATGATAGTCATGAGAACGGGTGTGTATTTTATACTAACCTATCCGATAGTCTACAGTACAACTTGCCTAATTACCCTAACCTGCCTAGTTAACCTAATTAACCTAGTATCTTGAAAAATAGCTAGTCAAATGTTACGTGCTGTCATCATGGCAGAGATAAAAGAAATGAGTTATTAAAACTATTATGTTTAGAAATGTGTTGAAAAAAAATCTTCTCTCGTTAAACAGAAATAGGGAACAAAAATAAAGAGGGGGGCTAATAATTCAGGGGGGCTAGACTTTTAAAATGCAATCAATTGTTCTAAATATAAATAATCATAATATAAAATAAATCTAAATTAAACTATTGTTACTTTGATTGATTGACATTGAAGTTTTCTTTTATAATTCATGCTAAATAGTCATTATTATTACAGTGTTTGCTCAGAAATGGAAATTGAAACCAGAAGAATTTTGAAATATTAGGTGAAAACAGTAAGATTTAAAGCTGCACATTGTTGTTTTGATGCACAAAAGCTCCCTTTATCCTTTTTTATTTTCAAATTAAATTAATAATGTTAAAGATACATTGTTTTCCTAATGTGTCATAAACATTCAAGGATAAAACAACAGACCATAAAATCACCATTTCAAATCTGCTGTCGCTCCTTCTCTTTATGCCTGCATGAACTAACTTTACAAACACTGCCGAAAACAAGACACAATTTAGTGCTTTTTAAATAATCAATTATTGGATACTTGCTTGCTAAATACTCCTAAATTAGAAATAAACCAGGAAAAGTTCTAATATGCCACATAAAACATATGAAATTTACGTTTTTTTTTGTTTTGATACTTGAAAAACACATTTTGTCTTTGACCTAGATCTAAATGAATGTTTTGTCTTTTTTTGTGGTCAGAAGTTGTTATTCTGCAGCAGCCGTTGCCTGTATGTGTACCACCAAACCATGAGGTGACTTTAAGAGTTCAAGCAAAAGGCACTGGTTCACTGAAATATCAGTGGTTTGATAAACAGCAGACAGAGGTTTGCATACTTTTAAAAATTAAATATTAAAATAAAGATAAAAAATATTGATATTGCGTAAAATAAAAACCAGATAATGTTCTGCTTAATCTTTCCAGGTGGTGGGTGGGACAGAACCCGATCTCACCGTCAGTCTTCAGAGGTCTGGAAATTATGTTTGCAGAGTGAGCGACCCGTACTGTAACTATCAGTTCACCGAATGGGTGAAAGTGAGAATCTTAGATGAAGCAGGTACTTTCCATTTGAGCCATTTTCTGCACTGCCTCAATTTCATGATTTTGTTGCATCTCACCCTGTGCTTTATGTTTCCCTCCAATGTTGCATTTTTCAATGCACATAAGTAAATTATTATATTACTTAAAATATTTTCATTTAAAGTACTGTTTCCATGTGTTCAAGACAATAAAATTATCCCTTTCTGAAAAAAATTGCATTATATTAATAATAAAATTGAATATTTATGCATGCAGGGAAACCACTCTAGCTTTTTTCATGCAAAGTTATTTACTTTGTGTTATCATTGTAGCTTAGTTGAAAACAAAAAAAATGATCAGACTCAATTAAGCGCAATATTTTTGGGCATTTTTATGGTGTTTCAAATGTGCATAAAAAAGAAGTTGATGTAACACTTACATAAAAAACAATTAGTTAATGTACTTAAAGGGATAGTTCACTCAAAATGAACATTTGCTCACTATTTACTAAAACTTCACTTGATTTGAACCTGTTTAAGTTAATTTTTTTCTGTTGAACCCAAATGAAGGTATTTTAAAGAAAGCTGTAAACCTGTAACCATTGGCATTGATAGTAGGAAAAACACACAGTGGATATCAATGGTTGCATTTCAGCTTTCTTTACAATACCTTCATTTTTGTTCAGCAGGTGAAAGATACTCAAGCAGGTTTGGAAAATATGAAGGGAGAGTAAATGAGGAATTTGTAGTAAACCCTTTGTAACTCAGAACTGTTAAGTTGAATTAATTTTATAAGTATGCTCATATTTAATTTACTTCATAATTTTAAGACAATTGGTTTATTCTTTTAAAGTAAAGTCAGCTAATTGCTTTTTACAGTAAAGCAAAGCTGCTGAGACTGATGGTTATTTAAAAATAGGGATGTGTGGTACTGAAAATTAATTATTTCTAAATAGTATTCAATAACATTAAAGTGTTTTGATCTGATACATACAGTAGGCAAGAACCTGTCTTAAAGGAATAATTCACCTAAAAATTTAAATTCTTCCATTTACTCACCTTTGACTTGCTCCAAACCAGTTTGAGTTTTATTGTTCTATTAAACACAAAAGAAGATATTTTGAAACATGTTGGAAACCTGTAACATTGCCATACATTCTTGGAAAACAAATATGATAGAAGTCAATAGTTACAGTTTTCCAACATTTTTCAAAATATCTTCTTTGTGTTCAACAGAACCAAAAAAAAAGCTGCTGTATAAAACCAATATCACATTCGTGGTCGTGCTCAAATGGTGATATTTTCACACTCCTACACCGCTACTAGTAGTCCACACCACTACTGCAATTCACTTATTAACATTTGACCTGATGTGAGGGTTTTAAGACTGTAGTCTCTGTTATGTAAAATTTCTTATTTGTGTTTAGGTGTTTCTAACACATGGAGAGGGGAACCCCATGTTGTCATTCACCCGAAAAGCCAAACAGTTCAACCAGGAGAGGCTTTCACTCTTAAATGCACTGCGTTGGGCAAGCCCGCACCAACCTACCAGTGGTACAGAAATGGTCGCATCCTTCCTGATGAGACTAAAGAAACACTCAAGGTAAAGTCACTAGATCTTTTGTTATTATATTATTATATTTATAATATTGTGCAAATGAGTTAAGTTAAGGCCTTTGCACACTGAAGTTAAACATTTTTGAACGGGTTTTTTCCACATTCAAATCTGAGAATTTTGTCACGTACACAAACCTTGCACAATTAGAGTGCAATGCGTATTAAATAATCCATTCCGAATAAACACAAAACATTCCAGAGTCAATTCAAGCGGTAATGCTTTGTTTTCTCTCTTCTTCAAAATAGAAAAAGAAAGAGGAATAGGCTACATATTGTGTTCATCCAATATTGCATAGAGAGGAAGGAGAGTTCTCCTCTTTATCAAAGAGCTGTGCTGAGTTATGCTGAAATACAAAGTTTATTTCAGGCAATCAGTGGAATCTTTGAGGTCAAATGTATTTTTTTGTGTAAAAATTGTGGACAAAAATTTCAGAATCAGTGTACAATAACCTTTACCTTATCATTGCTTTAAAACACAGGTAATTTGCTTTGACTATAATGACTGACTTATCAAAGTTGTAAAATAATATATTTTGGTTTTCTTTGATTAGGTAGAAAATGCTGGTGCAGAGGTTGCTGGTTCATACCTCTGTGCTGTGTCAAATATTTTGGAGGAGAGATGGTCTGAAGCAGCTGAAATTGAGATTGGTAAGAGCCGCCTGTGGGGCCATTAGCGTACATTGCACAACTTTACATATTGCAATTTGTCCAAGTTTTTAGATCCTGTTCATTCAGAACACATCTTGTCTGCAGATATTTTATTAGTTTATCAACGTTTTAAGTGCAATGATGAATCCGTGGATATGGTTTATATTTATATCTTTATTTTTAATTATGAACAGTAACACTTTATTTTAAGGTGCCTTTTTTATGTTTCATGTGCTTACTATAGTAATTACAATTAAAGGTGCCATAAAATGATAATCTGAAAATACCTAGGCATAGCTGAGTAAGAGTTCAGAAACTGGAAATGACATACCATGAGGTTCAAACATCATTGTTTGGCATTTTTGTCAATCCTGTGAATATAAAATCCCATTGAAAACAGGCTCATTGGAACAGAAAGACTCATACGATCCACATGGGATCATTAATATGCACGCCCCAGGCTGCATTTAATTGGCAACAATGTTTACTAGTGAGATTACAACAGGCGTTCATGCATATGATTTGCTCACCACTTGACTGCAAAATGTGGGATATATGGATTTAAAAGGTATTCAGTGCCCCCCAAAGAGACATAATGTCTGTTTAAATGTATCTTTTAACGTGCATATTGTGAAATTTTCTGAATATGTTTTTAATGAGGCAACAAACAAATCTAAACTGCTGAGTATAAGTATTTCATGCATCGTGCCAAATCACTCATTTCCTACTGTAAAATTTGAAATGCCAAAAGCTTTTACTTTCTGTTTATGCAGAAGTTGATATTGTTTCCTGCATGTTTTCTCACATGTAAACACTTTAATATATAACTGAATACATCTCTATTGGTCCTTTTGTCAATTATACTTAGCTCTTTACATATAGTTTACTCGCTCCTAACGTAAACCTCTTTATTTCAGTTGAAACGATTGTCATTTGACAAGGCATCAACTTATTTTGTTCAAATATTTTTTGACAATTAAGTATTTTATTTTGCAAGTGTGTATTATAGAAGTGTGTGTGTGTGTGTGTGTGTGTGTGTCTGAGAGAGCAAGAGAGAGAAAGTCAGAAAGAGTAGGTACTGGCACAAGCTGCAGAGCTCATTAATATTCATGAATGTTCCAAAAATTGTCAAAACCAAGATTTTCATTCTAGGGAGGATTTCTGTAGTTATAAGTGAGCATATTTTTGCACATACCTAAGCCACTCATCTATTCTGTACATATCGGAGAACAATTTAATTTATTTAATCAATGCACTCTTTGGCACCTTTAACTACTTATAATTACATGCAACTAACTCACATTCTAACCCTACACATATAGTAAGTACATACAGTTGATAAATATTTCTCGGTGGTTAATGAAAATTACACTTTAACAAGGAGTGTAACGTAATTAAATTCACTAACTTAATGTATTAATATTGGAAGTCACTAAAAAAGCATTTCACAACATGTGCATTTCTCACTTTACTTGCCATCATGATTAGATTTAATTTGCTCATTAGACTGTCAGCGTTTTTAGCCTCTTTGTGGGATTAAAAGTGATTTAGAAACCCCACATCAAGGAAAAAGTCCAGTGTTTAGCTTTGTGAATTCTTTTTGCTCATTGTAGTCCAACTGTAGTTTCAGATTATTGGTACTTTCCACAACTTGTAGGAGTTGAGAGCTATCAGGAACTAAACAGTCTAAACTGGTCCCTAGATAGACACTGATGCTACAGTGAAACCAGCTCAATGAAAGCTTCCCATTTTACTCGTTTCATTAAGGAAATACAAATAATGTGAGGGTTGTCAGAGTATTTTCTTCATTTGTGAAACTTCTGGAAGAACGCCAACTGTGGACTTAACCTTTTTTCCTCTGGTTCCCCCTCAGTGCCTCCAGATCAGCTACCAACAACCACGCTTATGGGTAGGTCACACACAAAGTCATGTTTCAGCTCAAGTCAAGTTAAAAATAGAATATTTACCTGTATTGCACAATACTCCTACCTTAAATATTTCCCCTACAAAGCAATCACTGTCCTTCACACAGGATTGTCACACACACGGAAAAACTTTTTTTTTGAAGTCTGATAAATTGCAGGCCTTCCATTATAATGGAAATTAAATATAAACATTGTTGTAATGAGAGGAATCCTAAAAATGTAAATCCTCCACTGAAATGCAAGTGTACAATGTGCATTATTACCTGTAATGGTCAGTTATTGCTATTAACCATTTATTTTTATTTACATAAATAATTACCTAAATAATAAATAAATGGGCTATATGCCCACAGACTTTTACTTTTTGTCCAGGCGGCCCAAGGGTTTCCGGTGTCTTTACATTACAAAATTGTCACATTTAAGATTTGATTTCTTTAAAAATCAGGGATCTTCACTGCCTGTTAGATATAGGGTCTCAGATTGGACAAAAAGCACTGCATTAAATTCCATTTTCCCCTGCCATGTCTTTAAAATATGACAGTTTATTCAATGAAATTTCTGCGCTAGGCTGTTGCTACTGATGGTGCTAGCAGTTACAACGGTCTTTCTTCTCGTTTTATTCCTGGACAACAAAACAAATGCTTAAGTCTATTTAACTGAATGTATTAATTACATTGCAACATCAATGCTGTAAAAACAACTTTGTGAAATTAAAAATAGTCACATTAACCTCTTACGGCCCAATGTGGTTTTTTTACATGCATTTTTTAATTCTCTTTGCTATTTCGGCTTATTAGAACCTAATTAGAATAAAAATTAGTATCATCTTTTTGATATGATGTACTTTTAGAGAAAATGTCCAGATATGTGGACCCGTGGTCCGAATTTACATAAAACACTTTTCCATGAATTTTTCCTGAATTTTTTTATGCATTTTTAACGTAGGCAATTTTATTTTACTTGCTTTGACTATCAGAGAGTCCAAATTTTTCCCATTTTGGACAGTTAAAAATAATGTTTGAGACATTTTATATGCTGCAAAACAGGTGCAGGATGACACTGTATGTCTGTAATAAAATATAAAACATTCAAAGTATTTTAAATAGCCACTTAAGAGCTAAAATGTGGTGTCCACGTATGTGGACACTCAAGCCCTAGGAGGTTAAGCTTCCACCAGAAGTTTATCGTTGGCTTTAAAACTCTAGCTGTGTATAGAGCCCATTAACTTCTTTAAGATATAAAATGGATTACCAAATGGATTTCAACCTTCAGCAAATTAAGCTTAATTTAATATTTTATATGGGCTTCTTTATTTATTTATTTTTGTCACATACAATGTCTTCTCCTATTAAATACAATGCACTCATCTTTTCTCCATGATCTTTAATCTTAAAGTATTTGTCAAATTAATTATATTATAACCATTGTATAGCATCCTATAGAAAGTAAAAGTGAGAATACGCATTGCACTCTCATTTAAGAGTGAGATTGATGCTGGATCATAAAACCAGTTTATTCTGTATTTGTAGGATTAGCTAACAATACATTGCATGAGTCAGAATTATTCATTTTAATTTCATGCCAAAAATCATAATTAATTTATGTAAAGATCGTGTTCCATGAAGATATTTAGTACATTTCCTTTTTTTCCACATATATGCTCAGCATAATTGAGTACACCCCATTTTGAATATTAATATTTGTATCCATTTCTCAGTGAATATAGGCAATGTATTTTGGTGCATTTAAACAAAGCTGATTTATTAAACAGATATATTTATTAAAATAATATTTTAGTCATCAATAATAAGAAATTGATAGATAATACAATTAAATTTAAGCAAAATATTGCAAAAAATAAAATAAAATAAAATAATAATAAATACAACCTACAAAATTTCATCTAGATTTTTCTATTTTTTTGCTTCTCTTGATTTTTTTCTCTTTTTTAAATTTGTAATTAATATTTTTCTACAACCTGTAAGTTTAGGCATACTAGTTTTTGGACTGTTATCGTAAGTTATTTTGTTAGATGAGCTCCAGTTTAGCTTCAGTACTGACTAAACTAATGTACATGCAAAAATGTAATATTGTAAAGCTTCCTATTAAAAATCTATATTTAAAAGAAAGTGAGGGGTGTACTTATATATGCTGAGCACTTTACAGAATATCTAAACCTAATTAGATTAGTAATATGCAATGCTAAGATATTAATTTGGACAATATTAAAGGTGAACTCTAGTTTTATTCAGCTTTCAGGTAATGTAAATAATTTCCAAAAATTGACCATTATGACTGGTTTTGTGGTCCTTGGTTACTTAAACATACAAATTTAATGCATTTGCAATTTAAAAAATACAATTAATCCTTTCTTTGCTTAGCAACTGACAAAGTGGCATTACTTATTGGGAACCTGAACTATAGCCACCATCCTGGTTTGATGGCCCCTACCATGGATGTCCATGAGCTTGCCAATCTTCTGCAGCAGCTGGACTTCAGAGTGGTTTCTCTGCTTGATCTCACCCTTGAAGAAATGCAGGCGGCCATTGACAAATTCCTGCAGCTTTTAGACCGTGGAGTGTATGGTGAGTCGCCTATTCTGGGCTTGCATGAAGAACTTCTAAAAAATGCCTGCTGTATTTCTCAGGAAGGCTTTAACTGTACAAGTATTTATCTCACAGGATGTAGGTTTTACATTCAGGCCAATGACTTGTTTGTGGTGAAAGTTTCAGGTTCCTAGTTGCATAAAAAAAGATATGTGCTATATCAAGCTCATTGTAATCTTTAGGATTGCATTTTTTCCAGTTCAAGACCATACACGGTCCATTTTAAATTCTTAAGAAACAAAAAGTAATTTAGTGTTGCTTAATAAACATCACTGGAGCATTAAAGTGACTTCGAAGAGGAAGTTCCATCCGAGTGAAGAAAGTGCCTTATTTTTCCGGTGATACAGTATAAGTGCGTGTCATGGGTCAAAAAACCACAGCACTTTCAGCCAAAGGGCTTTTTTTTTCAGAATGACACAGACATGCTGTGGTCTGGTGATTGGCTGATAAGAGGTGCGTAGGCTGCTGTTCGCCTTGCAGAAACTTGCAGTTGTGGTGTAGTTTCTAGTTAACAGATTTATATAGGTTGCTCAGCTACAGAAGCTCACATAGGACTTAAATTTTGTATTTTGTATAATTAACTACCTCATAAAAAACATAATTTTGGCTCATAATGTGTTTAATAGAAGTTTGAAAATGGAAAGTGTTTAGTCAGTCCTGTTGATGTTTACACTTCTGCATTGATGTATGAGTTACACTACTCAGTTTATATCATGATATAATATCAACTCATAATATCAATATTAATGCACAAAATGCTGATGCCAGCAATAGTAGCAATGAGTATAAACAGCATGATAACAATTAAAAGAAATACAACTTTTATTTGTAGTGAAGTTTTCATGTAGTTTACTGAGCAAATAAAGATTCTGGGCCCTGTCATACACCTGGCGCAAGACCCTGACGTGTTGCTATTTTCAGAACAGTGCAACCCTAATTTTCCCATTTTCTGCCACGTTGTTTGAATAGCAAATCCATTTGCACCACTTTGTGGACTCATGGGTGTTCCAGTCTAGAAAAGAGGTATGTTAAGGCGCATTGTTGTCGCGTTGCTATTTTGAGGAACTAAAATAGACTGCAATAGACCATCTGAAAGCAGATCTAAAGTCCAGCGCAGAGCACGTTAGTTGTGCGCCTCACTTAGACATTGCTTAAAACACACAGGATGTACAGCAATGCACAAATATCTTTTCAAATGAAAAATAATTAAAGGAATAAACTATTTAAAAAAAATTACTTTCTACATGAATATAAAAACCACTACCTCCGTGCCTTCATGTAGGGGAGCTTTTTTCAGTTATTCAGGACAACTTGCTTTTTTATAATGATATTATTAGTATTGTTTATTATATGCATATTTATATTTGTAAAAAGAGGCTTAGATTTGTCCACCTGTCAGGTTTTGGACCATATGGGGCATAGAATGTGTCTTTGTCCGCACTTCGTTATTATTGATCATTTATTCGTTTGCGGGAAATTAGAACTTAATTTAGAAATAGTTTTGAAACAAATCTTCACGCTTAACAAACAAAATTAATTATGTAGGCTAATAGATGTCTTCAGTGGAGTGTACAACACCATTTCCTTATCCACGAAAGAGAGAAAGTAAAGTAAAGGCAGATTGGAGGAGGCTTGTTTTTTTATCCTCACTGCAGATGGTTTGTTTAACTTTTTTCTCGCTAGCGAAGCGTTTAGTTTTTCCTCTTACAAAGTCTGCCATGTAAATAGCAAATGCGCCATGTCATGCAACCGACTCTTAAAGGGAATGGGAGATGAGACTCTGATTGGTTTATTCTCAAAACACATCCATAACTCATTAAGAGATTAAGCACAACACTGTTAGAGTATGCGCTACGGCACAGAGCATATTTTTCCATTCTTAATAGCAAAAGTGGATTCGCACATGCCTTTGATGCTTTTGCGTCATGCACTTTAGACTTTGTGCCTAGATTGTTAAAATAGAGCCCTCTGTCATCGCATTCCCATGTTTTGGAGAACCTTGACATGATTGCTTTCGTTCTGTGGAGCTCGGAATGCAAATATTTAACCTGTCTGGGCTGTCAAGCATTAAAAATTACACAAAAGCATTGAAAATGTCTAAAATGACTATTTTATGCTTGTTTAAAACTATGGGCAAGCATACTTTTTTAATTAATATTCCTTAATATTATTTGAATTGAGTGCAACTGGATCAGTGAGTCACTGGCTTTGTGAACTGAGACAAACATTTCACTTACAGCAAATATTACAGATTAACTTAATGAATGTTACCTCACTGCTTGTTTTATTGAATGCACCAAGAACTAGAGTGGATGTGAACAATATTTTAGTCCTCTTGCAAGCTATCATGTGGATTTTAAAGGATCTGAACCATATTTATTTTACATTTTGCACAAATGAAAAGAGTTTTGCTACTTAAAGTTTTGCTGTTAGGATTTACTAAAGACTTGCAGTGAAAAAATTAACTATCAAATGGTGTAGACAGTTGTTTTTGCCTACACACTCATTTGTACACTAAAAAATCCCACCTTAATTTTTTTTTATGTTAAATCAAATGAAAGTTTTAAGTCATTTCAACTTACCAAACTGAATAAAAATATTATGTTAAACTTTGTATAGCTGAAATAATGTAGTTGAAACCTGATTAACTTGATAAATTAAGTTAAAGTAACATAAAAGCATTTGCTGTCATGACTTTTTGTCATATAGTTTTTTTTTAAGTGTAGGACAAATGTTTATACATTTAACAGTTTACATTTATTTAGAAAAAAAAACATTTATGAGAAGAAAGTATGTAAATCAATCATGTAAGGTAGTTTACTAAGGCTTGTTTTAGTGAATTTATTGATATTTGTGACATTATTCACCACCCAAAAACATATCTTAAAACCCATTTTGCAATTGACATTTTGACACATTTTGAGCAAAAAAGAATAAAAGCTATTTTCGTCAGATGTATTCATTTATTTGGAATGCTAAGAGATAACGTTACCTGAACATTGAGATTATTAAGCTTTTTTTTTATTTGCGCCTGCTTTATTGGAATGTGTTGATCATAATGGAAGTGAGTTGCTGCATCTATATTTTATTATTTGTGTTTTGCCAAAATGGATCAGCTGCAGAGTTTTCTTCTTCCGTTTGCAATTTTATGGGATTGTGCTCAAACTAATTTGACCTATTTAGCAAATTTGGCTTGTAATCCAGAGTCACGTGACTGTTTTGATGCTTTGATGTCATTTTGTAACATCATAGACCAATCATTCATATGAATGTCACAAAGAATGGATAAGATCTTTCACATGTGCTCTCTAATGACACATTGGTGACCACATATTTTTTTACTATATATTACTTTGCATATATTGCATAATACTTGCCTTAAGGCTGTTTCACATTGAGCATGATGGGATAATCAAGGCAAATCACAGATTATCTGTGCTTTCACAAGGAACTCAAAACAATTTATTCGTTCAATCTATTGCTTGTATCCTTCAAGCGATAACTAGGAACCATTCTCTTCGAAGAGCACCTTAACCCCAGTGAAAAGACCACCTGTAAAAGCACTTTCTATCTCCCTCCCTCTCTCTAAATAAAACTCTTACTCTAGCACTAAAATCACAAACAAGTTACTTTGTATAAGTAGCGCTTCTTGTATGTGTTATCTCTTCTTGTTGAATTGCTGAATACCTCACTTGTATGTCGCTTTGGACCAAGCAGCAACCTCCTGCTCTCCTTCGTGAAGCAAATACAGAAGTAACTGAAACTGCAATTCATCAAAATTCCGCCAGTCCTGGCTCCATAATAAAGCAAACTATTGACCCCACTGTTAAAATGGCCAACTTCACAGCACAAAAAAGGGGTTTACAGCCTGGGACAAAGAAAGATTTTGGTCATATCGCTAATATTACCCTTCATGACAACTGTGCTGGGGGTGAATTTTTTAACAACTCATCCGTTTTGTTTATATTAAGTTATATTAAGCCTGCATAATTAAGGGCGTGGCCACTTGAGTGACAGCTAGGTCTCGCTGGTCGCCGTCACTTCACCTCAGCTGATTCCGGCTGATTAGCCGCTGAACTCTGCATATACATCACATTTTTATTTTGTTTTATGTGGCTTTACACAGTCAGTTGCCTTTTGGAATTATTTCTTACAATTATCAGATAATATGGCATGCTGTGTGCACTTAATTGTGCTCACAAACAATTCAAGTTGCCTCTATTTCCCAGGTGAGTGAAATTATATACTTATATATCATATCTATAAATGTATTTGTTTTATTTAAGATAAATTATCATTTATAATTTTCTTTAGACCTGTAATGCACTTCAGAATCTGACAGATTGATTAGCTGTAGGCTATAGAACAGTCATCTGAAACGCTGTCATACAGTGTTATGCCTGGATTTCATAATTAGCCTTGCATTTACTAACACAGACTATATTTGAAGCATTTAGAAGTAATTTGCGTTTTCCCCTTGTAGAAAAACGTCACAAGAACAATGTTTAGTGGCTCAGTGTGTTACAACAGTGTTTTTAAAAAACTAAACACTTTATTGATGTAGTGTACAATCAAGCACTTGTGGTCAAAACATAAACGAATTGCAGGTAATGAAGTATTATGCGTTTCTCCCACAGAAAAGCCAGTCTTAGCAAAATGCTAGCAGGTGCCTGTAGCTCCACTCATGCTCCGTCTCTTTGCCCTTATTTGGTTACCCCCGGTTGGAGCGATGATGCGCAAACAAAATAGCGTCGGTTGGCCACTCTCACTTGCAGCTTCATTTGTGCTCTTCATAAATCTATGGGGGACATCATGGATACTATGTCCATATCTTTTACAGTCTATCTTTTGGACAAAAGCATCTGCTAAATGAGGAAATGTAAATGTATTGGCTTTGGCAAGTTAATGCTTGTAAGCGAGGTGCAATGCATTTATCAAGTCAACCTGCACACTGCAACATTCATCCTGAACTTTTTTCTCCCTTGCATATGTGTCTTGTCATTTCTGTCATAATTGTGTTTTTCTTGGATTTCTTTTTGTTGTTGTTGATGTTTTTGTCATTACTGTTGCTTTAATCAGAATGGTCTCTGTTTTCAGATACATCCATTGTTTTTCATGAATCACGTTGTACGTTTGCGCTGTTTAAGCACGCTCAGTGGGAAAGGGCCTTACATCTTGCTATATTCACTGATCTTGACGTTACTTATGCATATTGATATAGCTGGTCAATAAGAGCACACTGCACTTTTCTGAACTGAATTGAATTGAATTGAAGTGAACAATAAGCTTTGTAAAAATTGAAGCGTTTATAAGGGGAGAGACATGCTACTATAATAAAAGAGTATGTGATTTTTTTTGCCTGAAACCTAAATGAACATAATACATTACACCAAATACACTAAATATTTTTGGGCTACATCATATGACCTCTTTAAGCTCAGTGGTACGGATCGGTACGGGTCAACTTTATGAGGCTTGCGTTTCCACTGCCAAAATGATACCAATAGTACCCTTTGAGTTGACTGAAAGGCAAGGCAAGACAAGGCAAGGCAAGTTTATTTATATAGCACATTTCATACACAGTGGCAATTCAAAGTGCTTTACATATTCAAGAATAAAAAGAAGGCATGTCTAAGAAAATAAAAAACAAATAATAAAAATTATTAAAAACATAAAAATGTGTTAAACAGGTTATAAAAGAATGAAAAAGAAAGACATAAAAGTGCAAAAGGTTCGCTGAAAGGTTGACGTCATTCTCACTCAAGGAAATGTCAAAGTAAAGCTGTAGGGGTCGTTTATATACAGTATCATATGAGAAGCACTTCTCACAAAACAGAGGCTTTATACACATAAATACATGTGTATACTGTGTATAAATGTTCATGACTAACCTGTCTATGAACATGATTTGATTATAACTGCAGATCAATGATAAAAATAGCCTACTGTGACATCTGCAATTATAAATTACAATTAAAGTTATAAATGCAACATATATGAACACATACTGACATTTCTGACATACAGCAATTTACAGTCTCCGATATGTTACCAATTACAGTAAAACTACACACAGCATACATTTAGTCGTTATTATGGCTTCAAATATACACAACATATAGCTCACAGTCAGTGCAAACCTCTCAACTGTATCTTCACCAGCACATGTAACCTCTTGTTAAAAAGTAATTCCATCATTCAGAGTTTATAATTGTCCAAAAGGTGATGATGATAGTTAAACATAGCAGTTGGTTCATGTTTTAGGTTGCTGAAAAAAATAATTTGTTCCTTTGTTTTTTCCGGCATCTCCTTTGTTTTTTCGGGCTTCACTCTCGCGTTTGTCTGTTTCTGAAAGGATTGGATGTCAGAAGCACTTCAATAATCTTGCGCACATTATTATCATCAGCTCAAGAAGTTTGTTATTTCAAATATAGACACGTGGCAAGCTCTCTGGAGAAAGTGAAACCGCTCGCACTTTTAGATTGCCTAATAAAACAAAAACAGGACAAGGTAGATTTTGTTCTTCTTGACTTTGTGGCTGTTCATCAAGACGACAACAAGGTTTGTTTGAGCTCAGGTCGACCATGGCACGTTATTATATGTATATATTATTACGGTGTAATGTCAAGGCTGTGTATTTAAAAATGGCAGTTTCTTTGTTTTCATTCTCCGCTTGTGTATGTGCGAGTGACATATCTTTTTAAACCAATAGCATCCAGTTGCATGTCTAGCTCTGCATTTTGGTACCCTTTTGTTGTGCAAGGTACGCTTTGCAAAGGGTACCCAAAAAGTGGTAAGGTAAGGTACGGTTTGCTTTTTGGTACCTTTTGACAGGCCACAAAACCTTTTAAACGGCAACAAAAGCATAACGAACCAAACCAAATCGTACCGTACCACTCTGTGGAAATGGGCCATTAAAGCAATGATCTCAAACTCAATTCCTGGATGGCCACAGCTCTGCATAGTTTAGCTTAAACGACCTCCAACTCACACCTGCTTAATAGTCTCTTGTAGTCTTGAACACCTTTATGAGTTGGGTCATCTGTGCTTGATTAGGGTTGGAGCAAAACTGTGCAGAGCTACGGCCCTTCAGGAATTGAGTTTGAGACCTATGCCTTAAAGTGTGCAAGTGTGAGCAGAAGGAATGAGTTTCTGGCTGCAGTTCACTTAACAGCCACCGGAGTCTTTAATATTATGAGTTTCTGAATTGTACATATATTTTTAAATAATAAAATAGCATTTATTAAAATACACAGTAAATAGGTTTAAGGCACTCAAAGTTATTACACATAGTTATACACAATTTTATACCCCTTTTTCTCTGTTTCTGTTTAATTTACAGCTGTTTTTTACTATGCTGGTCATGGCTATGAGCACGCCGGCCGAAATTACCTGGTGGCCATTGATGCTCCACGGCCCTACCGTACAGATAACTGTGTGTGTGTGCAGAGAGTAATGCGCAGCATGCAGGAAAGAAAAGCACAGCTCAACGTCATTCTCCTGGACACCTGCAGGAAATGGTAGGCCTGCAGGAACACGATGATCTTGTGCAACTTTACATTTGCTACAAACTGAAAATAATCTATTTAGAAATCCACATTGCTGATGTTACTTGGTGTGGAAAATTTTCTTCTTCACAGGTACAATCAAAAAGGCCCTCCCTCTGAAATTAAGCCTTTGGCTCCTCTGGGCAACACTGTATACGGATATGCCACGTAAGTAGTGGAATAATCATAATAATCTAAGCCTCAGTCAGAACATTGAAATTAAAAATTATTGTTTGGGTCTGACAGGAGTGAAGATGCCGAGGCTTTCGAGGTTCAGGATGGTGGCAAGAGTACGGGGATCTTCACCAAGTACCTGAACAAACATGTCTTACAGCCAGAGAGGGTGACACGAGTCTTAGAGCAGGTCTCTGAAGGTGAGTGCTGCAACCAGTGCTCCTCTGTTGCAAAACATACTGAGATGCCTCCACTACCTATTTTGTTTTATAGTTTTGCATTGAAAGATCCAGTCACTTCATTTGGAATCCATAGGAATAGTGATTGTGATTTTTTAAATTTATTTTACTTCTCTGCGAGCTTTTATAATAAACGATGGATTTTTTTTTCCTGACTTCAAAATGTTGCTGATGTGATGGCGTTTTTATGACATAACTTTATGTCATTATGTCATATGTCTTATGTCATAACACCTGCTCTGAAAGTTCAGCTTAATAGTTATACGGATATATATACTTATGTATAAATTTATATAATGTGCTTTAGTGTCCCACCAGTGCCAATATACAGCCATATCACACTCTTACTTGTTTGATATTGTGTTTATACAACAGTTTGACGGCAAAGTCGCATATATAAAAAAGAAAATCAAACACTGAGAGTCTCAAAAATCCTTTTGGATGAGGAACAATTTCCTTCACCATTCATTCACATCTGCAGCTGATGTCAGAACAGCAGAAACCATTGCAACTTCACAAACGTCATTTTAGAGCTAGTATTTGAATGATTCTCTGACGTAATGTCTAAAGTGATGACAAAACAAGTTATTTTGCTGACATTTTAAGATTATAAGGCTGAACTGCATGAAATACCATCAGTCTACAGAGATTTCCCAGTATTTCTCTGTTGCAATCGGGATATCTCAATAATTAACCCAGAAAAGCCAAAGCAAAGCAAACTAACAGACTACTATGGTATAAATGCAGCACTACAACATACACAAGAGAGAAATCAACTTAGATTGTCACTTCCCTGTTTTGTAATGATTTGGTCAGCTGTAGTTTAAAATTAATGCAGAGTTTTTCCCCCTAAGGGCTTATTATGTGGTTTCTGTCACCATCTTGTGGCAAAATGTCAACCGTCTTTGCTCTGCTCAGTATGACAGGCTGATGGCCACCAAATCGTTGAATCTTCAAAATTATAAATATTTAAAATAGGCATTATCCTTGTAAATAAACTGCATAGTTGTAATCTAAACCACTACATTCTTGCCTAAAAAGTCTCAAAAGTACGTTATGTTGTTCATCTGCTGCAAAATTTGTCAAACTGTAGTAGTGAGTTTATTGATCTGCTGTCACTCTATGTGGGCAGAGTAATACACAAGCTTGAAGAGGCTGTACGAGTGCTGTTATTGCAGAATATCACATGGCTATCGGCCAATCAGATTGAACCAAAAATGAATGCCAAAAAATTTCAAATTTCATTTGATTTGTCATGTGTCAATGTGTATCATGTGTCAATGCTAATGTGATAACTAAACATAAAATGCATATACAGTTAAAGTCAGAATTATTAGCCCCCCTTTGATTTCTTTTTTAAATATTTCCCAAATGATGTTTAACAGAGCAAGGACATTTTCACGTATGTCTGATAATATTTTTTCTCAATGGAGAAAGTCTTATTTATTTTATTTTGGCTAGAATAAAAGCAGTTTTTAATTTTTTAAAACCATTTTAAGGTCAAAATTATTAGCCCCTTTAAGCAATTTTTTTCGATAGTCTACAGAACAAACCATCATTATACAATAACTTGCCTAATTACCCTAACCTGCCTAGTTAACCTGATTAACCTAGTTAAGCCTTTAAATGTCACTTCAAGCTGAATACCAGTGTCTTGAAAAATATCTAGTCAAATTATTATCAATATTTACTGTCATCATGGCAAAGATAAAAAAAAAAACAGTTATTAGAAATGAGTTATTAAAACTATTATATTTAGAAATGTGTTGAGAAAATCTTCTCCCCGTTAAACAGAAATTGGGGGGGGGGGGAAATAAACAGGGGGGCTAATAATTCAGACTTCAGCTGTATATGTGTGTTTTCTATCTATTATTTACTCTTTTGCATATTAATATAAATACATTTGAGGCATGCACTTTAAACAAATCTGTTAATTAACAGTTAGTTAATCATTAATTAACACATATGTGGATGTTTTCTATATATTTAAGGTTTTGATTTTCTAAATAAACAAATTTGAGGGCTGCACATTTTGTTTAGTTAAGGTTTTGAATTACATTATGGGTTCAGACCAAACCCTAACCAGAATGTTAACACTTCTTGCATGCGCAATATTAAGAACATATTGTCCTATTACATCATGCTTCATCCCTTCAGAGAGATGTAGTGAACAAGGTCACAATGTTTTTCAGTCTTTTGATCATTAACGGATTTATACTTGGAGCAACAACTGGTTGACATCTGCTCTATGCCAGACATTGGTTTCCTCTCTTGATCCGTACCCTCCATGGCATGATGTGAACGTGGATTTATGTTTTGCTGTTGGAGATAATCCCACCTCTCCCTGCAGAGGGCTTATTTGGATGTTTGATGGGTCTCTTTGGTAACAGCACTTGGCTTTATATATTGTAGCTGCCAAAGCATGTGACCTCATTCTCTGGCTGCTGTGCTCAGGTGGGGAAATTTGAGAGTGCTTAACCTAGGGATGACTGCTGGTGCCCTATTTACCCCCCTGCACTTCTGTCTCGTTTGTCTGTCGCTCAGTCTGCACCCATCCAACCCTTCCGTTAACACTGTGTTTGTCATGCCCATACATACTATGCTTCTTCATGCCTCAGTAATTTATCATAAATCAGTGTATTGGCACTGGTTAATGGCAAAGCAATACTCACTATGAAGAACGTTAGTGTGGATTTGCAGTACTTTCCTGGGAACTAGCTTGCCGTACTTTTATAGTCATTTATTAAGGTATACATTGTATTAAATGTATTACAATTTTTTACAGTTGTAAATGTCATTTTTGAAGGAGAAATCTCTTATTTTCACCAAAGCTGCATTTAAAATAATTATGGTGGCTTGAGAAAGCCAACATACTGTTATACTGCATGAACTTATTATAATTCTTCCGTCTTCTTCTTCTGAGACTAATTCTTTATGCATCTCCTCCAAGACCATTCATGTTACAACCACCAAACTAACACCAAACCTCCAAACTGGTCTGACTCATGATGCTTTATCTTTTCCAACTGTTCTGTCTTACGGTTTTCTGAAAACTGACCCAGAAAATTCAGAAAAATCCTATTGACAACATTGGACCAAACTTTATGACTTCATAACTTTCCGCCAGACTGTCATACAGACTTAAGTTTGAGCTCATTTAACTCAGACTACCAATCTGCCAATCACTGATGAGTTTTAAACTTGCTAGCCACACCCTAGCAACCACTTACGGCACCTTAGCAACTGTCCCATAGACTTAAGGTCAGATGGAATCTGCGGACATTTTTTGCTATTTCTGTTGAGAATCTTTCTGAAAATCTGCGGATTTCTGTGGAGTTATTTTGGGAGTATCATAAGTAAAACCTTTATATGTGAAATAAAAAATAATGTCTTTTTAACTTTTATTTAATGTTTACAATGCAAATCCAATTAGATTCACTTTATTTGGTAAACAAAGCAAGTCTCTCATATAATATATCTACTAAAAGACAGAAAATATCCACAACCACTCAGACTACCATAGCAACCACCTAGCAACACCTTAAAAACTACCTGGAACACCCTAACAATGCCTTAGCAACCACCGAGCAACCACTCAGAACACCTTAGCAACTGCCTATCAACAAATTAGCAAACTGTCAAAACACACTAGCAACACCCTAGCAAGC
Source organism: Danio aesculapii (assembly GCF_903798145.1). Classification (NCBI taxonomy): domain Eukaryota; kingdom Metazoa; phylum Chordata; class Actinopteri; order Cypriniformes; family Danionidae; genus Danio; species Danio aesculapii. The sequence continues at coordinate 53,637,876 of NC_079452.1, read as the reverse complement.
ACTCAGAACACCTTAGCAACTGCCTATCAACAAATTAGCAAACTGTCAAAACACACTAGCAACACCCTAGCAAGCACTCAGAAGATCATAGCAACCACCTAGCAACACCTTAGCAATGACTCAGAACACCCTTGCAACCACCTAGCGAGAAACATGCCGATCCATACTAGAAACCTGCTAGCCTATATGTAGGTCCACACGGAATCTGCACACGCAGAATTCAGCAGATTTTCCACAGATTTTCTGCAGATTTCCGCAGATTTTTAGCCCATCTTTGATTCTATTTATTTACTTGAGTAAATGTGTGTACATCTATATTTATTCAATTTTTACATTAATTACAGTAATTTATTGACTAATATGAAAATGTTCATCTGACTTATGTACAATGCAGTTTGTAAAATAATATTTTCTGTCTTTTAGTAGTTTACTATATGAGAGACTTGCTTTGTTTACCAAATAATGTGAATCTAATTGGATTTGCTTTTTAAACATTAAATAAAAGTTAAAAATATATATATTTTTTATTTGTACATATTAAGGTTTTATTTATGATACTCCCAAAATAATTCCACAGAAATCCACAGATTTTTAACTAAAATTCCGCAGAAAACTCAGCAGAAATAGCAAAAAATGTCAGCAGATTCCATCTAGCCCTATGTATTAAATTTTTAAAGCTAACTTTCAGACGAGGCTTTCTCAAGCCACCATAAAGTTTGTCTATGAACTTTACTTTTCTAGTTTTACTGCTGTAATATTTTGAAATATGATTTAAAGGACTTGTTATACATTTCAAAATATTTTAACGTATATTATTTTCCAAAAAAACTGAATTTTGAGCACCATTTTTGCAGTCTTTGTTGCCACATTTCTTTAAAAACATTTGAATATGCCAATTTGATGCTCAAGAGACATTACTTGTGATTAATGTTGAAAATAGTTTAACTTAATGTCGAACCTGATGGCGCTTAATGTTTTAAAAATCCAAAGTGTTTTTCAGTTGAATAAAAGCTGCCTGCTAAACATAAGTAACATATTAAACATTTTAGATAGATGTTAGCAGCATGTTAAACAGGCAGAATTTTTTAGCAACATATTAATTTGTGCTAGCCAGATGTTAAACATATCAACATATTTGTACTAGAAAGTTGTTAAACATTGTAATTTCTAGAAACATGTTTAATTTGTGCTAGCAAGTTGTTAAACATTGTAACCATTAGAAACATGCTAATTAGTGCCAACAAGATGTTAAACATTGTAACCTTTAGAAACATTTTAAATTTGTGCTAGCTTGATGTTAAACATTGTAGCTTCTAGATGTGCTAGCCAGATGTTAAACATAACTGTTGTTAAAAGTTGTTAAACATTGTAATCTTATCAGCATTAATTTGTGCTAGCAAAATGTAAAACATTGTAACAGGCTAGCAACATGCTAATTCGTGCTTGAAAGGTGGTAAACATTGTAACCAGTAAAATCTTGCTAATTAGTGCTAGCAAGATCAATATTAGAGGCAAGCAACATAATTCAACAAGATGTTAAACATTGTAACAGGCTAGCAACATGATGGTGCTAGAAGTATGTTAAACATTTTAACAGGCTGACAAACATGCTAATTGGTGCTAGCAATATGTTAAACATTGTAACCACTAGAAACATGCTAATACGTGGTAGCAAGATATCAAACATTGTAACTACAGGAACATGCTAATCTGTGCTAGCAAGATGTTAAATATTGTAACTGCCAGAAACATATTAATACAGTATGTGTTAGTAAGATGTAAAACATTGTAACCTATGTTTAATTTGAGCTAACAAGATAAACATTGTAACCATTAGAAACATGCTAATTTGTGCTAGCAAGATGTTAAACATTGTAACTATTAGAAACATGCTCATTTGTTCTAGCAAGATGTTAAACATTATAACCATTAGAAACATGCTAATTTGTGCTAGCAAGATGTTAAACATTGTAACCATTAGAAACATACTTATTTTGTGCTAAGAATATGTTAAACATTATTACCTCTAGAAACATGTTAAAATTGTGCTAGCAAGATGTTATACATTGCAACCATTAGAACCATGCTAATTTGTGCTAACAAGATGTTAAACATTGTAACTTCTAGAAACATGCTAAATTCCTACTAGCAAGATGTTAATACAGCATGTGCTTGCAAGATGTTAAACATGTAACAGGCTAGCATTTTGCTAATTCATTTTAGCAATGTTTTAGCATTCTAGAATAACTTGAATAATAGAATAATTCATGTTAGCATAGTGTAAAACATGCCAAATATGCTAGTAACATGCTAAAACGTTTTTACAGAGTGTACAGTGTTTCTGCCAACTGTTTCTTTTGATAGCAGAACTCACTGATGATTCAGTGTATCGTGAATTGCTATTTTACTTTCATTTGTATTTAGGGAAGGAAACGTCTAGTTTGTTCCTCAAATGTCAAACTTCTCGTTGTATGAACAGCTAGCTTGCTGAGTCACGTTTCATTGTCTGATTATCATGGTGGGCAAAGATCACATGGCAACAAGATAGCAACAGCATGCTATTTATATATATTTTTTATTTTAAAAAAGTATTTTGTAGTTTATAATAATGTCATTTTTCATTCTGCAACAGATTTGGGAAAGGACCCACTGGTTCGTGGCAGGCAGGTTGTGGAGATCAGACACACTCTGAAGGAGCCACGGGCTTTGACTGATCCTGTGCGAACATCTGGACATACCATGGAGCTTCGCCGACGGGATGCTTATTGGAAGCAGGCTAATGGTATTAACAGATTTTTTAACTGGCTCTAGAATTTGTCAACTGAGATCTCTTTCTAAAATGTATCCTATACACTTTACAATAAGGTTCCATTAGTTAATGTTAGTTAAACTGTATTTACTCACATGAACAAATACTGAACTCCACAATAATTACACTATTTATTCATCTTTGATGGCATTAGTTAATGAAAATAAAGTCAGTACTTATTAACTCGGTGCATGAACTTCAGTAATATTACCAATCTTAACTTTGGATTTAAACCAACCCAGGCTCATTCTGAAAACGTAGTCCCGTGGACGTTTCTGTAGACTGTGCAACACATCGCCTGAGGTACGTATTTTTGCAGTTTTTGTTTTCCTCGAGAGGCTGCTGCGTGCGCTTTTTCATATTTCAAATTTCTCTCGCAAGTGCCGTTCGTGCCCGCTGTTCTTGCGTAAACCCACCAGAGGCCGCTGTCGACCGAACGTCTGTCTGACTGACTGAATTACTGGATGACTGAATGGCCGACCGACCAATCGACTGACCCACCATCCTCTTTCCCTAAATCCAACCAATTTTATCGATTGACCCGCCCACCCACTTACTTTCCTAAACCCAACCAACGACTTGCAAAAGCCATCCAGAAAAAGAAAAGCCCTGTTATTCACTTGATCGTTTTATTTATTTTTTTTCTGTTTTTGTCTTACCTAATTTCTGGACCCGCTCTTCCCTGGACTCGAACCCTGTCGTTATCGTCGTGGTCATTTTCTCTCTGCGTCTCAAGTCCACCGACGTACACGACGAGCTAACTGGACAAACTGGTTGCAGCGGGAAAGCCCTCCACACGGGGTAAAAACGTCACACCGCCCTGTAGCGTTCGTTTAAAAAAATTGAAATGCAGCCATACGTACCCCCGGCTACATAATTCGTGGTCTCCAGAAACGTCCGTAGGAGTACGTTTTCAGAATGAGCCTGGGTTGATTTAAACGCTATACAAGGATTTTTCATTCTTAGTTCATGCTAGTAAACACATTAACTTGCTTTAACTAATGAAATCTTTTTTTTATTTAATTTAATCATTTAAAAATTTATAGTTTATATATATATATATATATATATATATATATATATATATATATATATATATATTTATATATATATATATATTTATATATATATACACAAATAAATGTTGTGCTTTAAAGTTTACATCTATGTTTTTGTCTTGTGAACTAGTGTATATCAGGGTGTCCGCAAAGTCTTAAGTTTTAAAATGTCTTTAATTCCAAAGACTTTAAATTTAACCTAAATTTTAGGCCTTAAAACTCTTATATTCACTGAAATATTGTATTGTAGGTCTTAAATCATTTTAAACAGGTTCTTATGTCCATCTAAAGCTATCAAATCAGCACAACACCCAATCATCAACAATCCATCTCAATAAAACTTTTGACAAAACTATTTTTAAACAACATTTACCAATATGGTTTAATTATCCTCCTTACAATAACACTTGTTTAAATTTTCTCTGTATATGGAACATAGACCATATATGGTGAGGGCACTAACCTGTACAGAGTGTTGATTTGATTTGATTTGATTTGATTTGATTTGATTTGATTAATTTATTGCAAACAACAAAAAGCAATAAAATCATACATAAAGCAATTCTTTAAACAAAGTACATTTCATCATGGTCGAAATGGAGCTGGATGAAGTGCAAGCTTACAATTTTTCCCACCCCATTTTTACATACATCAATTAACTACTTCAAATTAATTATTGTAGTTTTTAAAGAGTTTTTTTTGTTTAAAAATAGTCTGTGTATACACCTTGAGTTTGGTTGTTTTGACACATTATTTAATATATATGGCTAAGAAACAACTAATTAAATTTTTTTCATGGGTATGTTCATTAACTCTGTATAAGTCTGAAATTTCATTGAAAATGGTCCTAAAAAGGTTTTAAAACGTCTTAAATTTGACTTTGTGAAACCTGCAGAAACCTTGTATGTGTAAACATATTTTATGTAAAATATCATACTCAACAATACACAATACTAAAACAAACAACATGCATTTACGATCGGTCTTAATTTGTTAAAAGGATTGACATTTTAACAAATCCTTCAAGGTTTATGTAAACTTTCAAGCACAACTGTATTCTTCATCCCTAATCCTACCCAATTCATAACCCTACCAACCATAATTACTCCTAAAAAGCAGCAAATTAGTAGTATATTGAGGCAAAAGTCATAGTTAGTGGTTTATTTTAATAGCAAGAACTTGAGAAAATGAAGTGTTTAATAAAATTATTATTCCTAGTTCCTTTTTATGTATCTATGTAAATGGGATCATTTTGACAATGTTGTCTGTACACAAACATTATACTGTGTAAACAGCCTAAAATTACAATTTTTAGCAATATTTAGAATTTTCATTTATAGTTTATAGTTATGTTTTCACAGTCATTTGTGATCATTTGAGTGTGTGTTTCTTAAAGTATGAATTTAAATAAAATGTTCTGCTTATTTATATTTATTAAGGTAGTAGTTGTGTTTATGCAGAATATGTACTTTACACATACGCAAAATAGACAGGTAATAAGCAACTATTTAATAGTGAGAATTGGTCTAAAGTAAAGTGTTACCAAATTTCTTTCTCTTTAAAAAAAGTCAGTCCCTAATTATTTGAGTGGTTGGCTCTCTGTTTCCACAAGTAAAAATGTTTTTTTTTTCGTTGGTAATAACCAGAAATTATTTATTATTATAAAAAAAAAAAAAAACGAAATTGAGAAGATTATTTGACAAGTTTGTATTTCAAGCTACCTTAGTCTTATGTAGTACATAGCATTTCCAGTTGTCCAGGAATGTTATTCACGTGTTTATTTTTGATTTGTGATGCAACCCCTTTAAAATAATATAGTCTGCATAAGCAATGATAAAACAGATTTGAATTCAGTGGAAAAGTAGTCAGTATCAGTTCAGTGCCTACACTCAAATGTGCTTTATCACCCATGACCATCTCACAGTTTGTGACTTCCGTTTTGGTTGCTTTTGTGGCTTAGACTGTGATGCATGAAAGGTTAGAGCACAACTGTAGGATCATTCATAGATCACGTGTCTGCATTAAAACAAAATGGATGTCTTGCCAAAATGACATCACTTTTTCTCACTTAAGACTTTGACAGTATTATTTGTCAAGTTAAAAGGCTATGATGTTTAAAAAATATATCATTTGGATTCAAGTTTATTTGAGTAAGCAAATAAATTGTAAACAAGTATTCTGACAGCCTTAAAGAGATAGTTCACTCCAAAATTAAATTTTTTATTATATTTTGTTTTGTTATATTTTTTTGTTACATAGTATAGATTTAATTCTTAACATTCTTCAGAATGTCTTGTATTGTGAAGAAAGAAATTCATAAAAGCTTAGAACCACTCAGGACTCAGCGCTATGGATTTTTTCCAATAGCCCGGATAAGTGGTTTAGATTTTTACTTGACCTGCCAATATTTTCACTGGCCCACCCAAAAATTGAAAAGAAAAGTTAATAGATATTTCTTAGACACTTCTTTTGAAATAATGTGTCAAAATGTTTGTAAATCTAGAATTTTAAATGTTTAAAAAATGTTAAATGTATAATGAGCAAAATTCAAAGTGTTATGCAAACAAAAGTAGCAGTATGGAAAATGTGCAGGTATTTTATTGCAAAACAAATGCATGGGTCTCAAATCTCAGCCCTAGCCTGGCCCTGGCCTGAGATGCACAGTCTGTGGCCCTGCCCTTGTCTAACAGCTTATCAGAATTCCGAGTCCAACCCGAAGCCTGTCAAACAGCTTATACTGTTACAGCCTTTAAAATAGTCCAGATTTGTATTTAATAAAAAGTTGATGTTTTATCAGAAGAATTTAGAGAAATATTTGGAGTTTTTTTTTGTTTTGTTTGTTTTTTAAGTGTAAGTTTTCGTTTAAGTGACATCGATATCCAAACGGTATGTTGTCCACAGTGAGTTTACTCAATTTACCCTTTGGCACCTACCTACCATGAGAGTTATTGCAAATTAATGCTGCTTATTTATTTATTTATTTATTTATTTATCACTTATTTATTTTTTTTACATAGTTTAAGTTGATTATTAAACAGTATGCATTGCGATATATTGACAAAGCAAGAAAGAATGAGAATAAATAAAGGTGTGCGTTTGTGTGTTTTAAAGTGTGTATGTACGTGCATGGTGGGATATGGGTAAAGAAATCTATTGGCTTTAGTTTTGTTGGTGGTTTTTCTGCATCACTGGCGATTCAAGACCACATGCATTAGATCTCATTGAACTTTTTTTTTTTAAGTATTTTTTCTACAGCTAGCCCGAAGCCCAATATGGGTGCTAGCTATGATGTGAAAATTGGCCAGAAGCCCGGGCTCAAATGCAGTGCTCAGAGGTGGCTGACCTTCCAAACTGACGGCAAACTGTACAAAACATCACTTCATTTTTAGTCATGTTGTACCCTCATAAATGCCTGCTTTCAAGACAGACGTTTTCCTTTAGCATCATAATTTGATGTTGCCGTCATGTTGCCGTCTCTTTACTGTACTGGTTGGTTATGGAAAAAAAAAGTGTCCTCACAACATTCAATCAGATAACCTGTCAGGAACCGAAAAGCAATATGGTGAGAAGGTAACATTTGAAGGCTTAAAAACACAAACTATTTCTCAATTCTAAGATTGTATTTGCACGCAACTGACAAAAAGTCGCAGACAAATTAAACTTTAGTGACAAGGCAGCAATGGCCAGATCGGGCCAGTAACGATCCTCTCTTCTGTCCCGAGCGTCTCGCACGCTGGCCCCAGGCCATCGAGCGGTCCTCATTGTTGAGCCCTACCACTTTATGGTGAGTAGGTGGTTAAAATGTTTAATTTTTTTGGGTGAACTTTCCCTTTAAACATGAACCTCAAATTACAATATTACTTTACTGATTACAGTAGAGCTAAATATGAAATATGGCTAAATGTTGGTTTTTCTTTTTATGTATACTTCTGTTTAAAAAAAAATCATCTTTCCAAGACTCAATTTATTTAAAACAACAAAAAATGTCACATTATTGCAATTAAAACAGTCTTGTAATTTATTTTTATTAAATCTTATTAAATGATCCTTCAGAAATTATTCAAATATGCTGATTCAATCCTCAGAGGTATTTCTTATTATTGGGAGAAGAACCACATATGGTCACTTCATTGACATTGAATGCAGTATAATTTAAGTCATATTAATTTAAAAGCTGGCATCATGGTGGCGCGCCTCACAGCAAGAAGGTTGCTGGTTCGAGCCTCGGCTGGGTCAGTTGGCATTTCTGTTTGGAGTTTGCATGTTCTCCCCCTGTTTTGAATAAGCTAAATTGGCCGAAGTGTATGTGTGTGAATGCAAGCGTGTATGGGTGTTTCCCAGTGTTGAGTTGCAGCTGGAAGGGGATCCACTATATAAAAAATATGCTGGATAAAAGCAGCGGTTCATTCCTTTGTGGCGAGCCCTGATTAATAAAGGGACTAAGCCGAAAAGATTAATGAAATTAAAAAGTTTTGTAATTCATAGAAACACAGTGAATCCCCAATATTAAGGGTTAATGTTAAAATCAATTTGATTTATTATGGATTTTTTCCAGGAGAATGTTTTTGTATTCTGTCGTTTTGGGTCAGTGTAATGAATTCTTGTTGGATATACATAATAAAAAACCAATAAATTAATGAATAGCCATAAATAGTCTTAATGTAGCAGCCCTACATCACCACATATAAATAGTAATGCTTGTTAAAAATAGTCTCCTTCATATACTTGTCTTTATATTTCTTTAAGTAACTGTATAATTGCATAGCTGTGTGTTTTTATTCATTTTTGTTTTTCTCAGTTCTTCCTGGCCGAAGGACTCTGCGCTTTCATCACAGTGGTGTCCAGGTGGAGCTCAATTTCTCTGCGCTGTTCTCCAATGTCCTGGTTGTGTTTGGTACGGTGAGGAACACGAGCGCTGTGGCCCAGGACTGCACCCTCATTCTTGAAAGCGAACCAGTAAGTCACAGCTTTTTCATGTCCTCTTTTGCTGACATAAACACATACACGTGTATACACCAGGGGGGATATGAGAGTCAGTATAGGAGGGCCCAAAAGAGGGAAGACGGCACGGAGTTCATAGTGGTTCGTATTTGAATGAACATCTCGAAGGGACATGAATAGAGTTGGGTATCGTTTTTTTATTTACCATATCAGATACTTTTGAAATGGGATCATGTTAGAACCTATAATTCAAAAAAAGCATCACAAAAGATGTTGGATGACATTAAAATATGGCTTTTTATTCTGAATAAATAAATAAATAAATAAATAAATAAATAAATAAACTGTGCTGGGCAAAGATATATGTATGTATTATTTATTGTGTATACCTAATACACACACATACATTAAAACAAAACAATAAAAAACTTTTTTTTGCATAGCTATTTAAATTTAAATGAAACAAATACATTTTTTTTTTTAATATTTATGCAAAAAAAGTTTTGTATCGTTTTATTTTAATGTATGTGTGTGTGTATTACATATACACAATATATATAATACATACATACAATTGAAGTCAGAATTATTAGCCCCCCTTTGAATTTTCAGAGCTAGGAAATTTACACAGTATGTCTGATAATATTTTCTTTATTTCAGCTACAATAAAATTAGTTTTTGATATTTTTAAAGCAATTTTAAGGTCAAAATTATTAGCCCCTTTAAGCTATATTTTTTTCGATAGTCTACAGAACAAACCATCATTATACAATAACTTGCCTAATTACCCTAACCTGCCTAGTTAAGCTAATTAACCTAGTTAAGCCTTTAAATGTCACTTTAAGCTGTATAGAAGTGTCTTGAAACATATATAGTATAATATTATTTACTGTCATCATGGCAAAGATAAAATACATCAGTTATTAGAAATGAGTTGTTAAAACTATTATGTTTAGAAATGTGTTGAAAAAATCTTCTCTCCATTAAACAGAAATTGGGGGAAAAATAAACAGGGGTGCTAATAACTCAGGGGGGGGGGGGGGGGTGGGCTAATAATCTGACCTCAACTGAATATTTTATGCCAAAACTAATTTTTATTTTGGATGCGATTAATCTTTGTCTAGCACCAAAATAAATAAATAACAAGTTTAAAGTAGATGTAAATATAAAACAGCAAATTAATGCAAAACTCAACAAATAAACAATAAATCTTAACCCACTCAACGTAGCTACAGCAATTTAACACTTACTGTGCTAATACTAAAAGCTAATACTAAAAGTAAAGTCGCTATTCTTAGTATAGTACAAACCAGCTTCAAATTTCAGTTACAATTATTTTGCAAAAAAAAAAAGATCATATTACCTTCTACTTAAATAATACTCCTGAATTACTGCATGTCCTAAACTGTGATCAAATTAAATTGAAGTTCACTATACATTTCACTATATTAGTCACAGTCACGCTTGATATTAGTCACAGTCTATCAAGCAATATCTTTTACAAAAGTAGACCTGAACAAACTTAAACGCTAATATACATTTGTATAAACAAACATTTTAAAAATGCAACTAAATATTAGTAAGTTGTTTTCCTGGTTATATTTTGCATCTTTGTTCCATTTTTTTTATCACAGTTGATTAACATTGAGGATTTTTTATGCGTGTATACACACACAAACAAACACATAATAGATAATTAGTATAAGAGTTAATAAAAATAATTTTTTTGCAAAGTGACTCTATAATGCCAATAAAAAGCTAGATTTCTTTAAATAATCTTCATTCCCTCGAACTCTTAATTTTGTGCTTAAAATCCTTTCTTAATTTAAAGATTCATATTGCACATTTGATACAGTGCACTCATGTAGATACATGCATTTAGATTGTACTTCTATTACCAAATACTTGCATGCAATTACTGTATATCTAAAAATAATTTCTGAAGTGACTGTAATCTGTAATTACACTGTTATCTGTTAACCCACCATCAAAGACATACACTGACTACACCACAATCCAGGGTTTTATTCACATGAACATGAACATATTTACATTGCACCATAACCAACACCATTACATTTAGATTTTTTTTTACGTTAGCTGAAGACACCAAATATAAAATGCGACGACGTCTTATTGCAGTTTACTGTAGTGTGCAAGAGTTCAGCAAAAGTAGGTTGACTTTAAAACAAAACTGTGAGTCTGCTGACCTCTAGCGGTGAGAAAGTGTAACATTATGTACATTAACATTTACTTAGATTATTGTAAAAATTATTCAGTTATATAAATTATTTGTCTGAAAAATTTTATTAAATACTCACTTAGGAATTTAATTATGGACTGCCCAAAACCTCAGCATATAGACAAGAGAGTCCAACATGGCCTTTAAGCTTTATTTAAAAAAATATTCTTAAGCATTTTTATAACAAATATAAACTTCTTTAGTTAACTAAAATTTCTGCAAAAACGTTTAACACTGTACGTGTCAAAACATGAAGCTTTTCAATGATATTTTGATATATTTGTTAGATGCATTTCATATATTGTCATGAAGTAATTTCTGATTTAATTTGTTTTTGAGCATGTGCATCTTGTATTGATTTAATGTGAAAAAAAATTCTGCAAAATACATTTGAATAAAAGAAAGATAAAATGACTTTGCTTCTGTGAACTAATTTATACAGCACTGTTGAATTGATTTACAGTCAAATACACATTATAATTGCAATTAAATTACATAAAATTACCAGTAGACAGAGTTAGGGCTGGGCCGATAAATGACATTATATAAAATCACGATAAAAATTATGTCAATAACAATGATAAACTCTGGACTTTTACTCTATATTGATCTAAGAGCCAATCACACAGTAGAAATGTGCAACAATGGGAATCTAGAAGTGTGTTGATATTAGAGATGTACCGAATTTTCAGCCGAAAATATGTTATGCCATTTAATGGACCCTCTAATTTTTGTTTTTTCAGTCATTGTTGGGGTACTCTTAAATCTGGAAGCATTAACAACTTGTATCGAAATGTATATCGTTATCGTTCATTATGGAAAATAATTATCGAGATTACATTTTTGCCATATTGCTCAGCCCTAGACAGAGTTGCTTTACGTTTTCAGTAGATTAAAGTACTTTAATTACAGTAACTAGTTACCTTGTAATTATTTACTTTGTAATTACATGAAAACTGGCTGTACAGCACTTGTTTTGATTTGATTACAGCTTAAACAGTGACATGTTTTTTGTTTTTAGAATTTGCAGGACATTTTTTCAGCTTCGGGCAGGTCAGAGGATATGGACTCTCTGTTTGTAAGCGATGGTCAAACTCCTGACTGCTCTCTCAGATTATGTTGCCTTCAAAGACTCCAGGTACATTCAAGCTGTTTTTTCTCTTTATGAGAAAAGTCTGGTATATATCTTAAATATCTCTATGAACTTGAACATATGATTTATATGAATATTGTAAACAGTTAAATAACAATAAGTGATGTGGAACTTTCAATATTTTAATGATTATTGATTACTTTTGACTTAAATGATTTATCACACACACATATAAATATGTACATATACATCTACATATTTTATATGATACTGATATATGTACACTATCGGTCAAAAGTTTGGGGTCAGTTTTTTATGCTTAAATTTTTTTAAAGAAAAATATTCTGTTCATCAAGGTGGCATTTATTGAATGTAAAAAAATTGTTAAATATTTATTACAATTTTAAATAACTTTAAATGAAAATTATTACTTAATATTGCTTTTATTACGATTATCATTAATAATAATAATAATAATAATAATAATAATAATAATAATAATAATATTAATATTAGAGAGATTGCTGAAGCATCGTGTGACTGGAGATATGAAGCTGAAAAATGATCTTTAAAATCATTGGATTAAATTATTAAATTAAATCATAAACTACTTTTGAACAGTTATTTTATCGAGCCATTACATTTTACAATTTTACAATTTTTACTGTATTTTTGAAATGCAGCTTTGGTGAACAGAATAAGCTTATTTTAAACCCCAAACTTTTGACCGGTATTGTATATAAATTCAATTCTTTATTAACAACATGAAGTGAATCAAAACATACATTTGTCCTAATCAAGAATTTGTGAAAGAACTGCAAATCTATTCTGAAATATATGTTAAAGTTTGTAAAATCTAAACTGATAATTCTGAAGTCTAAACTGACAATTATAGAATCTAAACTAAGAATTCTAAAATCTACTGTATATGGACAGTTCTAAAATCTAAACTGACAATTCTAAAATGTAAACAGATAATCTTAAATGTAAACTGATAATTCTAAAATGCAAAACAATAATTCTAAAATCTAAACAAACTATTCTAAAATCTAAATCAATAATTCTAAAATGCAAACTGATAATTCTAATATCTAGACTGACAGTTCTCAAATGTAAACTTATATTTCTAAAATCTAAACTGACAACTCTGAAATCTAAACTGATAATTCTAAAATCTAAATGGACAGTTCTAAAATTTAAACTGATAATTCTGAAATCTAAATCGATAAAATGCAAACTGATAATTCTAATATCTAGACTGACAATTCTAAAATGTAAACTTGTATTTCTAAGATCTAAACTGATAATTCTAAAATCTAAATGGACTGTTCTAAAATCTAAACTGACAATTCTAAAATCTAAACTGATCATTTTAAAATCTAAAAGCACAGTTCTAATAAACAAACAATTCTAAAATGTAAACTCATATTTCTAAAATCTGAAACTGACAATTCTAAAATGTAAACGGATAATTCTAAAATCTGAACAAACAATTTTAAAATGTAAACTGATAATTCTAAAATCTAGACTGACAGTTCTAAAATGTAAACTTATATTTCTAAAATCTAAAATTGACAATTCTAAAATGTCAGCTGATAATTCTAAAATCTAACGGACAATTCTAAAATGTAAACTAATAATCCTAAATGTATACTGGCGATTTTAAAGTGTAAACTGACGATCATAAAATTTAAACTGACAATTCTAGAAACTATCCTGATAATTCTACAATCTAAACTGACAGTTCTAATAACTGACAGCTCTAAACTGATAATTCTGACAATTCTTAAATCTAAACTTATAATTTTATAATCCCAATGGAAAATTATGAAATCTAAACTGAGAATTCTACAATTTAAACAGAATTCTAAAACAAACAGAATTCTAAAAATCAGAAAATGCAAAAATCTAAATTAGAATTCTAAAAGCTAAACTGAGAATTCTTCTTCCAGATGTCTCTGTTTGTTTAAGTATTATTACATATTAAAATGCATTAACTTACTGTTATTGTAGCTCTTTGCAATTTGCAGGACCATTAATATTAATATACAATAATCCATCAAATCTGAAACTCAAAAAACAGTATGAAAAGGCACTGTTTTTCTGAACATCACTGCAACGTTTCAGGGATCTGTGGTTATCAGGGCGAAACTGCACTACACTCACGCACGAACCAAAGAGCGTCTGACAGAGAGCAGAGAGGTGGACATAGACAGACCTCTCATCTCCTCCTGCAAACTCAACCAGATGAAGACTGTGGACAGAAGGCAAGATGCTCGAGGCCACACTCTGGACCACATGTCTAACATTAGATGGTCTCAGCATCATCGTCCTCATCATCAGCAGCAGCAGCAGAACCATTCTCGAGTGGGACGACCCTACACACGAAAAGCTGAAAACCTACTGCAGAGCTCAGCCAAATCGTCCTCCATGAGCAGCAATGAGCCTGAGGAGAACGATGAAAATGATGAGAATGAATTCACTATGTGACTCTCCTTGAATTTTCCAGCACAGTAAGACATTGGTATTGAGGGGATAAAGGATTTTCTTACATTAATTGTATACTTTTGCTTACTAATTAGCATTGGTATACATGTGCATGTGTGTGTGTGTGCTTGTGTGAGTGAGTGAGAGAAATGAAAGGAACTAGTTCTCATATATTTATACCAATGTTTATAAATCAAATCAAGTGTAATCTTTTGATATATCTTATAAAGTGTTTCTTAAGGAGTTTTCTTGTGTGATTAAATTTCAGATTCAAATGACATTTATTTGGGATTGATTGTGTAAAACTTATGTTAGCACAGGAAATTGATTAAATATTCATTATTAATTTCACAATCAAAAATAGGGTACCATTATATTTTGATGATGTTTTATGAAAAATATGATGATTAAGTTTCACACACAAGCAACAAACTAGATTGGGGAGCATCGGTTATAATCAATAATGTGATAATAAAAAATAATTAATTATAAAATAATAATTTATTGTCTATTTCAAAACTTGTCTGTCAGTCAGTCCATCCGTCCGTCCGTCCATCCATCCATCCATCCATCCACTCACTTGTGACCCCCAAAATGGTAATTCCAGTGACTTGCGACCCCCACTATCCTTGTAGGTGGTTATAAACATACAAACATTGCACACAACAATGCACACACACCAGTAGGAACTATATAAACGAGCTTATTGACAACACAAAAAAGTGCAACCGTTTAAATAATGGATAGCTCATTCCTCAAAAGCAAGTATTCATGTCAATGAAAGTTTTACTGTGCTCATATTGCTTCATTTACTCAAATGGATTTAGTTCACAATACTCATTAGGATTAGTTTTTGAACTTAAATGGTTTGTTGCAATCGGTTTCCTTAAACTGTTTGAGTTAAACTTTCTGGGTTTTACAGTGCAGCGCAATAATAAAACTGAAAGACTGATGGCTTTTTATTGAATGTTGTTTTTTATGTAACTATTAAAGACTATTTTTATTTCCTGTATGTATTGGATAAAAATATGGTAATTCTAATGGTTTAATATATGATATTTTTGGAAATCACCAAGTGACCCCCACCTCATTGTCTCGGAACTACTGAGTTTTAGTTATTACTAAATTATATTATTTATAATAAATGAGAAATCTTACATTTTAATAATAAAATATTACTGTAATTTAACTTAAAATGTAATGTACAATAATAATAATAATAATTGTATACTAAAAATGTGTAAATGTTAAGCAATATAGTTATGTAGTGGATGGTAGGCAATCTATTAACATTTAACATATTTCTATTCCACAATCAATTTGACAAGGGAAGTTAATAAAGGCCTATTCAATAAATGCAATTTATCTTTAAGATTATTTTCATCCAGATAAACCTTAAGGGACATTCTATCAGAAACGTACATTTTCACTTATGTTAAATGTGACAGAGCCTGACTTAAGCTTGTCGTCCTCAAAAAATGATCCAAAAACAAGCATAAAATCATACAATTCAGTGATAGAACGCATCGTTGATCACTGTCAGCTTCTCCATCAAATGATGGACTTCCGAGTCGGCCTCAAACGTGTATTGCACGCCTTTTATGTTAAATTTAATGCAAATGTGACAGGACAAAAACATGGTGACAATTGTAAAATAGTATTATTTGTAGAATTTATTTACAGTTTCATTTTTAATCAGTTGATGTGAATGAAAACTTAAACTTGCTATTTCTGAATTTTCCCCTTCTAAATAACAGTTTTTAGCATAACGAAACTATTAAAACTGTAGGTTTATTTGAGTTGAGGACAAGGACAACAACAAGGTTTGTACATTTGTAAAGTGTTTTTAATAAAGAACAAAAATCTGAGAACCAAATGAATGACACATCCCTATACAGAACAACTCACAGAAACCAACCACCAGTCCATTTTAGAGATTTTTGGGGTAAAATACTTTTTATTCACTGCATTTATGTTTTTATTTCAGGGACAGATAATGTACGTTTCTAGTAGAATGTCCATTATGCAGTAATATAAGCGTTTTCTCTTGATTGATTCAGTTATGCTGCCAATTGAACAAATTTGAGGCTCACAAAACAAAAACAAACAGCGATTCATCTTTGTAGCATTACTACTACCTTTGTCCAGCATCTTATTGGACAACAATGACCTCCAAACACGCAGCAGCACCCCAATCTTTCATTGTCCATTTCAAGCGCGTCCTTATTTGGTGAACCACATCATTGGCTAGAAGGCGCGTCAATCAGCCTTTATGGTCCCGCCTCCTTGCTCAAATATCAAGCGGTGAATGGTCAACAGTCGGGCTGGCTGCTACTGTCTGCTCGTAACCACAGCGACTTAATCTGGACCTGGATGCTCGCCGGAGGAACCTGTTCGCAAAAACAAAACCCCAAACACTCTCCCGAACAACTGCGGCGTTCATGTCAGCGGATAAAGATGCTGCGGGCTTCGGTTAGCGCGTTTCACCTGGGCGACCGGAGAGTTTGGTGGATGTGACATTGCTGGAGGTTTTTGTTCTGGTCCCGGACGCAGACCAGCGTTGATCGTGAGCGCAGAGATGATGTTGAGTCGCCTGATGAGTGGCAGCGTCAGAAACCTGGAGCGGGAATACATGTGCACGGTCAGACTGCTGGACGATACGGAGTATACCTGCACCATTCAGGTCAGTCTCAACAGCGGCACCTGTGCTGCCGAAAAAACGCGATCAGCAGACCTTTTGTTGCAGGCTGAGAGAAGCGTGCGCAGTGGGTTTTAACAGCAGGTGCCAGCAGCTTCCCCCCTAAAACCAGCTCTCCTTCGAAAACAGCACATCTCTGTGAGCTGCGATAGATTGGTTTTTGGATAGAGTGGGCTTGTTTTGCTCTCGTCTTGACTATTGTCGATGTGTTGCATTCTCGTAAACCAGAACACAGCACTCTGTAGTGCTGCTTCTACTGTAGTGGAATCTAGAAGCTGGTTTGTTTATGGTTTGTGTGCTAGCAGTTTATATTATACGAGAGCATCCTCAAATATTTTTGGACTCATAATGGGTAGGCTGAATATGTTTTTGAAGCGTCCTGAGGGATTCAGGGGTCGGTGTAAAAGAGTAGTTCACCCAAAAATAAAACGTCTTCGTGAAACATAAGTTTAACGTTAAGAAAAAAAAAAAAAAAACTGATGCTATGAGAGCAAATGGTGACTGAGGCTGTCAGTCACTAATATTCTGTCTAACATCTCCACGCCAAGCATGACAGATTTTTACTTTTCAAGTGGATTCTATGGCAATAACTTTACTTTTGTGTGCACTCAGGTCTGGACTGGGTATTTGAGACAGTCCTAAGGGACTTTTTTGGTGTGAAGAAATAGTTCACCTAAAAATAAAAAAGTCGGTCGTTGTTTAGTTAGCTCAGAATTATTATTATTTTGTCTGTAGAGCACAAATGGAGATGTTTATGGAAAAGTATGGCCAAAAATGAACATTTGCTGTAAATTTACTCACCTTCAGACCAACCAAAGTGTGAGTAACTTTTGTTGGTAGTTCATAAAATGCAAATTGATGGATATTGATACTTTGAGACTAAATAAACAAATATACAGGCAAAACAAAATGAATACTCATCACAGTGACAATACTTTGAAGATTTAGAAAGTGAAACAATCAGTCTGTGCAAGTGCGAAACTATTAATTTAATCACAGTTTAAGTGTACACGATAAAATCCAAGTGAACAACAGATTTTTCATTTTCGGGTGAATTATGTTCTTAACTTGTGCCTGGATTCTGAACAAGAATGCATCAGAAAATCTATTTGCTCATTGCACATGTCCCTTTTACAGTTTATTATCATAGGAGTGGGATTGCTTCATAAGCAGGAATATATTGTATGGATTCTGGAATGATGTCAACACTACACATCCATTAATAATGTACGCTTTGGTCTCCAAAACTGCCCCTTGGGCACTTGTAAATCAAGCAGTTTAGCAGAGCAGCATGGATGGATGGCTGCTAAGCACCGGCTGTACAGGAGTGTGTGAAATCCGACAGATTATAGGTCTGTTACTCAGTGATGAACGAGTGTTACATCATAAACACTGGGGAAAGAGAAACTGCAACCAAACCTAACTATTTCAGTCTTCTCAGTTGATCCTAGCTGACTTTTGTCTCAGTGGACCAACACTATGAATATTTTTGTATTTTATTTTAATTTACAAAAAATCACACTTGAGGTTTTATTTATGCTTAATATATTGGGAGATTTCTAGTTGAACTTTATTTTGTTTTGATTTTGTATAATTTATTCTTGTTAAAATTATGTTAAATATAGTACACCTTATTAGCCCAAAAAGCCTGTATGTCACACTATTGTCATAATTATACTGACATAATGCACATTTAAAAGTGTTTTAAACAATTTCAGATTTCAATAGTACTAATTTAGCACATTTTATCTTCAATAATACCAAATTAATTTAAATTTGTGTTTTCATTAGTATTAAATTCCTTTAGCATTTTAGAATACACATTTCATGTTAGTGATCAACTGCTAATTACACAGCATCATTTTTCAACCAAAAACTGAAAAAATTTTATACATTGTGGGCATTTTTTTATGGCCAATTGTGAATTTGTGGTTAAATAATTTCCAGTTTTAATATTGAAATGATTTACAGTGCACAATTGAATGCCTTTTTTGACTTTTTTCAGAATATTGATGTATTCCATGATTCATATTTAAAAAAAAAAAGTTACATAAGCAACTATTTTCTTTATTAATATTTATATTAATCATGATTCATAAATTATTATAATTAGTTCCCTGCAATCTTGAATGTTGTTAAATAATTTCCAGGTTTTCACCACAAGACTTTTTAATTAATTTTTGTTGTTTAAAGCAGAGCAGAAAAATAGAATAAAAATATTGCTAAGTTTTTAATAAGAGATAATTAAATGAGACGTGCATAATTTTCTTTCAATAGGAGACTTAAGACCTACAATTGCCTTTTTTCCCCTCATCTGAGGCTGTTTGTGTTTCTTAGAGGATTTCTTTTGTTTCATGTGTAGCTTGAAATGAAGTGGGAGCTCGCAGATCGCTTTCCATTACAGTCAGTCTGAGAGCATCCTATTCCTCAGCGCTCTGAAGTCTGAGAGGACTGTGGCTCCTGGATGACACACACTCCCTCGGGGCTTTCATACGCTTTCGACACATCAAGACAATCGTTGCGTGTTAGAAAGGATTAGAAGAAGGAAAACAGAGGAATTTTGAAATGTCGTTTATGAGAAGTAGTGTTATTGTGGAAGATCCACATTTTGTTGACCTGTTGATGTTTAAAGACCTGCAGGGATTAGGGCTGTGTAAATTGATATTATATATCGCATGGACAAAATGAAAAGTCTATAATTTCCTATTATCATTTCAGTCATAAAATACATGGTTTATTGTAATACTGGTTTATAAATTGTATGAGTGCAATATTACACAACATTACAGGGATTTAGACAGATACATAATTGCATTGTGAGAAAGTTGCAATTTTAAAAGTACAATGTTTACGTTTCGCATTTTATTAAGCAATATATATATATATATTTATATATACAGTTGAAGTCAAAATTATTAGCCCCCTGAATATTATTACCCCCCTGTTTATTTTTTTTTTCTTCAATTTCTGTTTAATGGAGAGAAAAGAATTTATACATATTATATTTAATAATATATTTAAAATGTATATTACATTTAATAACTCATCACTAATAACTGATTATTATGAATAACGATTATTTTATCTTCGTCATGATGACAGTAAATAATATTTGACTAGATATTTTTCAAGACACTTCTGTACAGCTTAAAGTGACATTAAAAGGCTTAACTAGGTTAATCAGGTTAATTAGGCAGGTTGGGGTAATTAGGCAAGTTATTGTATAACAATGGTTTGTTCTGTAGACTATCAAAAAAAAAAAAAATAGCCAAAGAGCTAATAATTTTGACCTTAAAATGGCTTTTAAAAAATTAAAAACGGCTTTTATTTTAGCGGAAATAAAACAAATAAGACTTTCTTCAGAAGAAAAAATATTATCAGATATACTGTGAAAATTTCCTTGCTCTGTTAAACATAATTTGGGAAATATTTAAAAAAGAAAAAAATTCAAAGGGGGGCTAATAATTCTGACTTCAACTGTGTATATATATATATAGATATAGATATAGATCTATCTATCTATCGATCGATCGATCGATCGATCTATAGATATATATATATATACTACCGGTCAAAAGTTTGGGGTCAGTAGTTTTTAAAATAAGCTTCTCTTGCTCACCAAAGCTGCATTTATTTAATCAAAAATACAGTACAAATTGTAAAATTGTGAAATAATATTGCACTAAAATAAGTAAATAAGTTTATTTATAATTGTTCAGTAGTTTATAATTTTAATTTAATAATTTATTTAAGTGATTTTAAAGATGATTTTTCAACTTCACATCTTCACTGTCACATGATTCTTCAGAAATCACTCTGTTATTATTATTACTATTATTAATATTATTAATATTATTAATGTAATAGTAATAAAAGCAATGATGACTAGAGTAATAATTTCATTTGAAACTTGTAGTTACTTTAAACTTGCCGTTATTTAAAATTTTATTTTAGTAATATGGTAGTTTAAATTATTATTTTTTTTTATATATATGTTAACAGTTCAACCATTTTTTATATTTAATAAATGCCACCTTGATGAACTGAATAAACAAAACTGACCCCAAACTTGACTGGTAGTGTATAAATATATATTTTTACATTTTTATGTTGGCCCTTTTCAAAAGTGTTTTATAGTTTATTAATATTTATTTATATTCAAACATTTGCCCTGAAGTTCTAAATAAAGTGAAAAATATGATCACATATAAATGTGTACATTTCTGTATATGCTTTATATATATATATATATATATATATATATATATATATATATATATATATATATATATATATATATATATATATATATATATATATATATATATATATATATATATATATATATATATATATATATATATAGTAATTTACATCTGGCCAATATATATAAACTATTAATTGATTTAACTTACAAAAAATGGAAATGTATTGTGATATGTATTGTTGTCAGGATAAAAGATTCTTTAGATTGGGATATAAGCCATTTTTACAGTAAAAGTGAAAAGGTTTTTAGTAAATTTGAATGGGATATATGTATATTTCAGATTGAGATGTGATGTGATGATAAGGCTCTGTTATCATGTTCTGATTGCATGTACTTTTCTTTTGGCTTTGTGAAAAGACAAATTTAATGAAGCTGTGTAAAATGTAAAATACATATTATATCATTCAGATTCATCTCACAATTTAACTATATTTGCTTATTGTGATCCCCCCCCCACCTGTACATAAAAATGTATTAATGCACACTAAGAATGGTAATGCATATCACAATAAGATTATGCATAAGTAGCATTAACTAAATTATCTTATATAACACAGAACATCCCAAATGTGCACTACTCATAGGAAAAGAGAAAATGATTTGTTTGATACACAATAAATGGGGGTGGCACAGAGGCTCAGTGGTTAGCACTGCCGCCTCACAGCAAAAAGGTCGCTGGTTCGAGTCCCGGCTGGACCAGTTGGCATTTCTGTGTGGCATTTACATGTTCTCTCCGTGTTTGCGTGGGTTTCCTCTGGGTGCTCCAGTTTACCCCACAGTCCAAAGAAATGAATGAATGAATTTGGTAAACACAATTTGCTGTAGTCTATGAGTGCATGTGTAAATGTGAGAGTGTATGGTTGTTTCCCAGTACTGGGTTGCGGGAGGAAGGGTATACACTATTTAAAAGAATTGCCAGAGTAATTGGTGGTTCATTCCGCTGTGGTGAGAAAGTGAGTCAATTTGGTAGAAACTGTCAAATACATTTTTACATAAAAGATTAACTACCTATTTATACAGTGTTAATACACTCATGTTTTAAAGTACTAACATCTATAAATTACACTGAAATAAACACAACCAAAAGCAGGTGACTTTGAGACAGTGATATGAGCCAGCACTCATCACTAACACCTTTTCCACAAGCACTTTTTAAAATTGCAAATTTTAACCTTAGTGAAAGTTTATCATTTGCATGTGTTTTTGAGGTCTGTGACAGCGAGAGCATTTCAAGGTAGTTTAAACCATTTGTGTATAAGAAATGATATTGTTTGTTGCTTAAATATTAATTGTAATTATTTACACAATGAAGATTATACAGTGTTATTTTAGATTAGATTATTACAGATAAACATAGACTCACCGGCCACTTTATTAGGTTAGCAATACATTACAGATAAACATACACTCACCGGCCACTTTATTAGGTACACCTTGCTTATACCGGATTGGACCCACTTTTGCCTTCAGAACTGCCTTAATCCTTAGTGGCATAGATTCAACAAGATTCTGGAAGCATTCCTCAGAGATTTTGGTCCATATTGACATGACAGCATCACGCAGTTGCCACAGATTTGTCGGCTGCACATCCATGATGTAAATCTCCCGTTCCACCACATCCCAAAGGTGCTCTATTGGATTGAGATCTGGTGACCGTTGGAGGCCATTAGAGTACAGTGAAGTTATTGTCATGTTCAAGAAACCAGTTTGAGATGATTCACTCTTTATGACATGGCGTGTTATCCTGCTGGAAGTAGCCATCAGAAGATAGGTACACTGTTGTCATAAAGGGATGGACATGGTCAGCAACAATACTCAGGTAGGCTGTGGCATTGACTCGATGCTCAGTTGGTACTAATGGGCCCAAAGTGTTCCAAGAAAATATCCACCACACCAATACACCACCACCACCAGCCTGGACTTTTAAGGCAAGGCAGTATGGATCCATGCTTTCATATTGTTGACGCCAAATTCTGACCCTACCATCCGAATGACGCAGCAGAAATCGAGACTCATCGAGACTCTTTTGTGTACTTCGGTTGTAACAAGTGGTTATTTGAGTTACAGTTGCCTTTATCAGCTCAAACCAGTCTGGCCATTCTCCTTTGACCTCTGGCATCAACAAGGCATTTGCGCCCACAGAACTGCTGCTCAGTGCATGTTTTCTCTTTTTCAGACCATTCTCTGTAAACCCTAGAGATGGTTGTGCATGAATATCTCAGAAGATCTGTGGTTTCTGAAATACTCAGACCAACCCGTCTGGCACCAACAACTATACCATGTTCAAAGTCACTTAAATCATCTTTCTTCCTCATTCTGATGTTCAGTTTGAACTGCAGCAGATCGTCTTGACCATGTCTACATGCCTAAATGAATTGAGTTGTTGCCATGTGATTGGCTGATTAGAAATTTGCGTTAACAAGCAGTTGGGCAGGTGTACCTAATAAAGTGGCTGGTGAGTGTAATGTTGCAATGTAATTTTGCAAAAAAAGTGGAGAAAAATGCAGGGAATTCTAGGGAAGTAAATTTACAGTTATTTACTGTATGTATTAAGGAAACTTACTGTAAACCAAGTAAAGATTATTTTAATCATTAAAACTAAAGAAACACAATTGTGCCAAATTTTCAATGCTAAAATGACCCAATAAAAGGTCTTCCATGTATTTTTGAGAATGTTAATTGTATCCGGGCTGTGCGTGTCTGTAGCGAGCGGCAGGCAGGAGGTGAGCAGCAGGGCTGATATAGAGCTGGAGTGGCTCCAGTGTAGCCAGCAGCAGGTGTGCCGTGTGCAGCAGTGCTGTGTTGTTTGGCACGGTGACGTAATGGAGGAGAGACTGTGACAGAGCGGGCTGCCAGCTCTCTCTCTCTCTCTCTCTCTCTCTCTCTCTCTCTCTCTCTTTCTCTCTCTCTTTCTCTCTTTCTCTCTTTCTCTCTCTCTCTCTGCGAACAGGGAAATAATCCACACTCACTAGTTTGGGCAGCTGAGGTTGAGAGTGCACAGTCATTGTTTAACGTCCTTTCTGCCTTCTTCTGGCCCTGCTACACTGGTCTCAGGCCTGTCAGTTTGGCCTCGGGGTTCCAGGACACCTAGTCCGGGGAAGGAACAAGTGAAAGGCGGAACTAGGTCACCCTTTTATTCTCTCCCTCACTCTCTCCCTCTTTACCCCAAATATCTTGTTCCCTCTATACTGAGATTCAGTCCCTCCAGGAAGTGCTTTCATCACGAGCAGATAGTTTCTTTTAAAGCTCCCCGGTGACTTCAAACCTGATGTGAATTGGCGTAGCTTGCGTGTTTCTTTTAACAGTCAACACAGCAGATGTACCGTTTGTTTGACATACTGTAGATAGCAGCTCGGTGGAAGATTTGTACAATTTACATGTCGCTAATGTACTTTTTCAAAACTCAAGTCCATGTTTCTGTGCCGCAGTGAACGTGAAATTGAAGGTGTGATATGGAAATCTGAACGACACAATTAAATGTGTTAAGTGTAACATGTTGAATCTGGGAGATGCTGACTATACAGAGTTTGAAATGGGTTTATTTATGTACGCGGGCTGCATTTAAAGGGAAGGTTCACTTGAAAAGGAATGTAGTTTTTATTATTTCACATCCAACATGAAGGGAATGATTCTTTACGGTGAATGCAAAATGCTGACCAAGGGCTTTTAGACTCTACAAAAATGACAACAAAGTACCATAAAAATATTGTAAGTCAAATGACTCCGGACTACTCATTCAGCTAAAGCTGCACAAAATTGAAAAAAAAAAAAAAAAAAAACCTGACAGTGCAGTATACAAAAATACATTTTGTTTTCAATAGAAGCTGAATTTGAATAGAATTAATAAATCTAGATTGACTACACCGTAAAAAATATCTGTTAATTAACATTTTTCATATTTTGTGGTTCACAAGTGTTTTCCATTGGCAATTGCATTTTGCAACCTTGATCTCTGCTTTGTCAACTTTTGATGTTGAAAATTCAACTTTACAGTTCAACTAAGTGACTTTTATTGACATTTTAGTAGTTTAAAATAATATAAGACATACAGTAATATAGAGAGAAATAAGTTTGTAAAATAACAGAAGGTGTACTAGCAGTTTATTACAAGGTTTCTGTCCCATAACATACAACACCAACCCAGATATTATATTTACACTATTAAAAATGTTATAAACTGTAATGTTCAAGGGAAAAACAACATGGGGGACATAAACAAAAAGGTTGTGGGTGGTGGATTTCCCAAGAGAAACAAACAAAGAAAAAAAACTTATGCTAAAATTCCCCTTCAGTCTACAACCAAATGTGGACACTACACTGTAAACCCTGCTGTTGTCATTACTAAAGATATTAAGTTAATATAACTTGACGTTACTTAAAATGCCAAGATGAGGCATCAAAACTTAAAAAGGTGTGTTTAACTTACTCATTAGGCAGCAAAAAAGTTCTCTGAACTTAACATTTTAATTGCTTTAAATGATTTACCATGTCTCTGTTTAAAATTATTGGTTGCGCTTGAAATTCTGCCTTGACAACCACGCTGATTGGTCGATATGTTATATGACACAAGGTTGTCATTTTGCTTGTGATGCTGAATTTTGCTGAAGCGTAGCAGGACAGAGGCACTACCTGAACCCATCTGAAGAAAGAGAAAAGTTAAATTAGTAAGTAGATATGTAAATGCTTCTGTACATTTTTCTTAATTGATATACACGCAGGTGTGACACAGTGGTGCAGTGGTTAGCACTGTCGCCTCACAGCAAGACGGTTGCTAGTTTGAGTCCCGGCTGGGTTAGTTGGCATTTCTGTGTGGAGTTTGCATGTTGTCTCTATGCTGGTGTAGGTTATCCTCCAAGTGCTCCGGTTTTCCCCACAGTCCAAAAACATATGCTATAGATGAATTGGGTAAGCTAAATTGTCCATAGTGTATGTGTTTATATCCTGGTCTGTATGTGTGTATATTCTGGTTGGGGGTTTAGCATTAAACTAACGACCCACCTCGTAAAAATAAGATGTTATGAAACACCGGCATGGTGCAGCTAAATATCAACTTCGATATAAACAGCTCTGGGAGTAAGTAAAGAATATAAAAGCTGAAAAATGTGGAAGTTTAATCTATTAGCCATTTTAGGTTATTTGCACATAAATATTTAATTAAACAATTAATTGAGTTGTTGATTTCCCATCACTCAAACGAACTGAGGGAATCACAAACATCAAATCATTTGAGTAGTCTCAACTTAGAATAGATTTATTATAGAAAAAAGTAGCAATTTAAATGAGCATCTCTCGGGGTGTCCACAGGCCAAAATTACAAACAAAAGAATCTGTAAATAAGAATCAAAGTAAATAAAGAATCAAAGTAAATAAACTAAATTACCTATAAATCTTTAAAGAAAAAATACAGGAAGCTTACCTTCCTTCCTGAACATAAAGTCAAAAGTAATCAAATAAATAGGCAGGCCACCCCTACAAGCTCAAACGCTCAAGAAGTTGCAAGCATACATGGACATTTGTACAAGAATAAAGGTTGGTCGTCGGCCGAAGGAGTAGGGAAATCCAGGCATCATTGACCAGCAGCCAATCAGAGCCCAGACCACATTAAAATGGGAGCCTATGGGATAACACAAAACAACACAAGAAGGCGGGACAAAGAAAAAGACTATTTACTATAGTAATTTATAGGAAATACTAGTGTTTTTTAACCATACTAACACTGACGTCCGTCCGTCCGTCCGTCTGTCCATCCATCCACTCACTTGTGACCCCCAAAATGGTAATTCCAGTGACTTGCGACCCCCACTATCCTTGTAGGTGGTTAGAAACATACAAACATTGCACACAACGGTGCACACACACACCAGTAGAAACTACATAAACGAGCTTATTGACAACACAAAAAAGTGCAACAGTTTAACAGCCGTATAATTTTTTATAGTCATTATTCATTTGTTTCATTTACAGTTTTTCTCAGTCGCTTTGGTGCATTTCTCACAACACTATTTACATTTGCACAACAGTTAATGCATTTCTCAAAACAATTAGTACAAACTGCAAAACCTAGTTGATAACCTTCAAAAGCGTGTCACTTGCCCAAAATGTCTTATCTAAAAAAAGAAACCAAATTTTTATGCTGTTTATACATTTTATATAATTGTATTTGTACTGTTTTTAAGCTTTAAATTATATTTTAATATGGTTTGAATTCACATTGTAACTACTTTAGTTGATATGGTTTATGGCATATTGGTTTAACGTGTACTTTATTATTAATTGTGATGTTATATTGTAAATCCTCGTGTCATTTTCTCAATTGAATTTAAATGGATGTAGCTTATCACCTAAAAAGTTACCTAAAAGTGCCTAGCTCATGACTCTGAAAGTTCAGTTGTCTTGAATAATGTATGGTCTCTGTGTGTGTGAGGGATGAGCTCTCCTCTCATCATAAGATGCTTTTGCAGATGCAGTCTGAATTTGACTGAGGCTGCAGCTCTTCGCGTCCCTTTCCCTCGCTGTAGTTCTCAGTGATTGCTGGCAATTTACAAGCTTCTCACATCTACAGGTCACAGTGAAAAAGCACACAGACAACCACAGCTAGGCTGCTGTTAACACTGAGAACATGAGTGTGTGTGTATGTGTTTGTGTGTGCTTGAGTGGGATGAGAGAGAAAGGGAATCACAAATTAGCACACACATCACACGCATGTAATTATCCTCTAAATACAAACACAAATAATGGAGTATTTGTGCTTTTAAGGCAAGAAACTGCAGGTGAATAGGGTAAAATATAAGACTGCAAAATAGCCTTTAATTAACCAGTTCCATATTTTGTAATTCTCTGTTTTATTATTTTATTATTATTTTTATGGCTATAAATTGAATTAAGGGACCTTGATCTCTGCTCTGTCAACTTTTGATGCTGAAAATTCAACTGTGCAGTCTAACAATGTGATTTTTATTGACATTTTGATGTTGTATAATAAATAATGTAATAGAAAATTAAGACAGAAAAGTACTGGCAGTTTATTACCAGGTTTTTGTACAATAATTTTAACATCAACTATAATATATCACTAAAATTGTCAATAAAAGTCACTTTTTAACAGTAAAGTTGTTGTTCATGGTCCCATAATGTACTTTAAAAGCATAAATAACTAAGAAAAAAATATTAACGGCTCTATTTTTTTCTAAAGCACTAAAGCACAAACGCTTAAGGGTATGTACGAATCCAATTTTGCTATTTTAAGGGTGGAAAAATATGCTGTGCGCCGTGGTGCATGGTCTAACAGGGTTGTGCTTATTCTCCTAATGAGTTATGGGTGTGTTAATGTGCATTAAACCATTCAGAGTTTGATCTCCCATTCCCTTTAAGAGTCATTTACTATTTACATGGCGGATTTTGTGAGTACAAAAACTACTGAAAAACTGAGTTATATCCAAACACACATCCTATTCTTATGCCCCATATGGTGATGCATACGTCTCCAAAACCCGACAGGTGGACACATCTTAACTTGTTTTTATTAAAACAAATATAAATATGCATATAATAAATAATACTGCTAATAATAATACTTTCAGTCCACAAAGTATAGCAAATGAATTTGCTATTTAAACAACGTGGCACAAAACGTTAAAATTACAGTTGCACTGGTCTGAAAATAAAAGCAAATTTGCGTCTGACACGTATAATGTATGGTGTACGATGTCCCTAAATCACAAAATTGTAAATGTGTTGTATTTGAAGGAATTACCGAGAGGATTTTAGGTATCGCTGTTTACTGCTCAGTAATTCTGTACTCAGTTATTTAGTAAATACTGCAAAGTTGGAAAAACAAAGAATAAAATAAATGAGTCCTATATTTAGGAAATATTGCTGAAAATATTTTAGAATATACACTATGTGTAAAATTGTACATGCTGTTGAAGTGGAGATGTACAGTACTGTATGGCTATGTACAGGGGGAAAAATCATTTTGAGAAGACATCTTTTAAATATTCATCGTAATTTAAATCTACAGAAAAAAATACAGTGCTATAGACATTTTAAGAAAAGCCAGCAGTTTCTCACTTTAAGTTTGAGATAAATGAAATGGGCTTTTCTAGTCGTTATTCGATTTGTTCCTTGGTAGGGTTTCCAGCATTATAGTCCTGTGAGAACATGCGGGCATCTCCGCTTATCATCACTTCTTGTGTTTTGTACCCTGGAACTCTAATTAGCACTAATTGCAAGTGCACTCAACCATGCTGAAGATGCATCTCTCAAACCCATTGCCACATTGCTCTTTGTAACCATGAGATTTGTTGAGGAAATGCTTTTGAGAGGCATTCTTGCATTTTAGAGGGAAAATGCGAGTTGTGTGTCAGCCATTTCTGGAAGAACATGCTGTGTTATTTTTAGGTGAATGATCCCACTATGTAAAACATGAGCATGTTTGTGGTTCAAGCATCAGGTACTTGCCTCTAGAATCACTCAAGCACAATTAGATTACAGGGCCTGGGAAGAATCAAAGCATTGCCTCTGATCCCAAATTTCAATATTGTTCTCAAGAGAATAACACTTATTTTTATCAGAATATTGTTCTAATATAATATAATATAATATAATATAATATAATATAATATAATATAATATAATATAATATAATATAATATAATATAATATAATATAATATAACTCTATATAATATAATGCTAAGGGATTATCAATGGATTGCTGTGCATTAAAGGATTTAAAATGCATGACGTGTAGACAAAGAAATGAAAATTGTCTTCACAAAGTACATTTACAATCCTTTAATGCACGGCAAGCTGTTGATGTCTGCTCATTTCGTGGTCATTTGTTGTAAAACTAGTTTTGCAGCGCAATATTTGACTGAATTTTCATCCTTTATGACATGTAGATCCTCTAATCCCCGCTTCGAATAAGTCACAGGCAGACAGAGAGTGAGCGCACACAAGAGAGAGACTGTGTTTGTGTGCGAAAAAGACACGGACATGTCATAGCTCATAGTAACCTGTGTTAGCTACCTCTTCACAAATGTTTTTGAGCATATTTACCAATTGGTTAATCACTACCAAGTCTCTAGTGCAGCTCATGTTAATTTCTCAAGATTACACAGATGAATGAATTCTCCAGCAACTGTCACTATGGTTACTATTACTACTAATGGTTTAGGGAAACACATTTAATTTAAACTACCTGTGCATTCAGAATCAATCTTAAATCAGCCAGTTAAAATTTCAACATTCCTTGGAGTAATAATATAATATAATATAATATAATATAATATAATATAATATAATATAATATAATATAATATAATATAATATAATATAATGTAATGTAATATAATATAATATAATATAATATAATATAATATAATATAATATAATATAATGTAATGTAATGTAATGTAATGTAATGTAATATAATATAATATAATAAAGTATTTGTGCTTGTTTATTTATTAATTAGTACCATTAATATCATTTTAATCTAATTTGTCCAAAAATCCTGTTTCACGTACAATAACTGTCTATTAAACATCAAATATGTCCTTATAAACTTGTTACAGTGTTAAAACTAAGTAAAGTTTTACATCCCTACATTATGTAAGCAGCCAAAATCTAAATAAAAGATTTCTTTAACCCACCAATTTTCTCTGTGTTTTACAATATAAATGAGTAATCACCACAGATTCTTTTATTGGGTAATTCATGCAATATTTTTTGTGTGCGGTGTATCTAATGATTGTAATCGTGATTCTAAAATGGGTTTGAGCCCTGATTTACCGCTCTTTGGCCTCCTCCATGTCAGAAATCATCTTCTGAGCGGATGATGAATGAAATTAATGGCTCTGTAATCTCCAGCTGCTTTATAAAACAGCGCATGTGTGAGAGAATGTGTCGGCTGGTTTAATAACGATACAAAACTGCCAGTTTATATGGTGTTTGTGTGTGTGCATGTGTGTCATGTATATTTCTGTGCATGTAGGAGGCTGAAGAGGACTTGAGTAAAGAAATCTCACTCATAATAATCCCTGGCCCTTTAAGGAGCTTTATTTTGAACAGCTCAGGCTAAAAGTGGGATGTGTGTGTCTTCCTCATCATGACTTTCTGCCTGTCAAACCCTTGCGTTGGCTATGTGAAAGACGTCTCCTTATAATTATGTTGCTACTTATAGATAAAAAAAAGCCCATGTTGATAATCCTTGAAGTGGAGATGTCCGTTCTGAACTCTCAAACTGCTGTCATGGATGAAGAAGAGCTTAAAAAGCTGGTTATTATTGAGGAAATATCACAAAATATAGCCTCCCACAAGGCCTTTCTTAACACACTGTTATGTGAAAGTATTTCTTTTTAATATACACTGTTGTCTAAAAGATTTTAAGCTTATTTATAACACTTGGGATTTTGAGAAATTCAAATCAAAGTTATTATATAAACCAGAAGACTAAATATTTCAAATTTATAGAGTGGAGGAACTATTTTATAAGCATTTTAGCAGTTCCGGTTCCCTCGTCCCAAAGTCAATGGGTTTTTTGAATGGGATGTTGATTAAATTGCTTAAAATTGGTTTGTGGCTACCATGAACTCAAGAGACTTTCATCTTTTATTCTACGACATAAAGCACACCAGATTCCATTTCATTCTTGTTTTTTAAATTGGTTACACTTCCTTAAAAATATGGCTGCTATCAAGTTGCTAAATGGCACTATACAAGCGGTGTCGTGGACATTATACTGTACATCATCGAGATGAACTGGTCTGGAAAGCAGCTCACTTGTGTTGGATGTTTGGATTTGTCTGTTATTTAAGTATTTTCATTAATAGTATTTCTCCCAAAAATAGTCCCAAGTTTTCTCCCTCTCAGCAGATTATTTTCACTGTAGAACATTGTATTGAATTGTAGATATAAACCTATGAAAAAGCAACGAGCTTTAAATTTAGAGCAACAGTGTTTACACGCTATATCCAAAAGTGTTATGTTATGAAAGAAGTGTTTGCCATTTGATGCAAGTGCTTTATTCTGACATGTGTTTATGGCATTTTGAATGCAGTGTTACATTTTGAAGGAGATGTGAGGCATTTCGCATTTAGTGTGTGCAGTTTGAAAAAAATGATGCTGTTTTGAAAACGTGTGTCAGTAGTTGGAAAAAAAGTGTAATTAAAATAAATGATTGTCTTCTGCTTTCTTTATTACTTTCAAAACACAGATTTTATGACAACACAATAAAAAACCCCATACATGCCTTAGGAACGGTATAACAGAAAATATTAGCAGTTTTAAACCCTTGACTTTTCCAAACCACGGTAAACCTTGAAACTGGTTATCAGCTCATGCCTAATTGCAGATTTTCCCTTTCGATCACAGAAGTCGGCTGTTTTACATAAACAAAAATGCATGTTGATGACTGGGTGTTAAGTTCACTAGCAGTTATGCTTGGCATCTTTTTCCATAGATTAATTATTTTAACAGTATTTTTAATAATTCATTATGCTAAGTAACTGGTATGACTTATTAAATAATTATTAACAATTTAAAAAGTATAATTTAAAATTATTTAAAATGTATGCTCTACATCAATAGTTCTCAACTGGTGGGTCGCAACCCAAAAGTGGGTCACGGGAACATTTTCAGTGGGTCGCGGAGTGTGTGGTCAAAAAAAACAACAAAAGTTTAATTTTTAACTTATTTTGCTTATACCAGACTTTTATTTTGAAATGCACGTGTGTAATTTCATTTAATTATAGCAACAAATATGTCGAAGCGCAAGTACGACCCCGATTATGTAAAGTATGGATTTACAAATATTGACTACAAAAAACCTCAGTGTGTCATATGTAGTGAGATGCTCTCACAAGAGAGCATGAAACCTTCTAAGTTACAAAGAAATTTAGAACCCAAACATCCCGGTTGCAAGGACAAACCTGTGGACTATTTTCAAAGACGACTCCAAGAGCTGAGGGCATCACAAAAGTGCATACATTTTGTTAAATGACAGCAATAAAATGTTGTTTATTTGTAAGTCTTGGTGATTTTCTTATGATTTATCTTACTACTTGTGTATGTTAACAAATAAATACAAATTATAATTCCTAAAATGACATAATAGTTCCTAAAAATTTGGGTCGCAGCTTGATGACCATGTGGGTCCCATGGCCAAACCAGTTGAGAACCATAGCTCTACATTATGTACAAAAGCATAAACATTTTCTTGATTAGTATAAAATAAATCCTACTTGCTTAATTAGTATGCAAGTTTAAGTACATGCTAAGTGTGTGAACTTGCTTAGTATGTAAATTTGCAAGCAGAAGTTTATTGAAATTCACCAAGAACAAGGAGGCGATGGTTCCTCAAGTTAATCCAACAGCAAGGCTCTGAGTGCTGAAATGCGCATGGTATCGGGGTCTTCGCAGTTGCTAGAGTGACTCCCCAACAACACGGTCAATCGTGTTGGCTGATAGTGTGCATGTCTCTCTGTGCACACACTGCAACAATAGACAAATGCTTCTTACACTCTAGAAAAATAGATGGAATCTTGTTGTTCACACAGTGACCTTTCACTACAGTGGCTTGTAATGGAAACCTGCCAGTAATGTGGAGGAAAGTGACAAAGACCTCAAGCTCTCAGTCTTTCCCCCTGTACCTGACCTCATTCCCTCTTTCCCACGCCAACTGATTCACTTACATTTCTGTTTACAACAAAAGCATTTGTGGAATTTGTAGAGGTAGCATTCGAAACTCCTCGGTTCATTACATTCAATTGATGTTTAAATATGCAATTGAGGCATCGTTTATTTAAAAATACACTAATTTGCAGTGATTTCTAGCCCAGAAAATCAGAACATTATAGAATAATTTGGGTTAAAAATTCCTTTTTCAAATAATTTTAATAAATGAAGAAGATTTCTGCATTTTTGTGACCCACAATGTTGGCAAAAATGTAATGAGATGAAATAATAATGCCTATGCTATTGCCCCAACCACATTACATGCCAACTAGGGTTAGGCGATGTTGATCAATTTGGCATCGTACAATGTCTAATGTGAAACATTGCGATGGACAATGGCATCATCGTCATAGGTGGCAGTGAATAATTATTATAAATAATTAATTAATTCATCACAAATGAATTATTTGTAGCCTACCATTTCAACTACCTGACCTGCATGGTCTTTGTTTTACCCATAACCAAATCATAAGTTAATAAAGATAAGTTACACACAAATTACCACCTGTCAATCACTTTCCGCAGGACTCTGGTATGAATAGGCAAAGTGATCTGTGTTGTTATAATGGTGTCTACAAATTTGGTTGGTAAAAAAGGTGCACAACCAACAGGAACCAACCAACAGTATCTGAGGTTTTTGCTAAAATTAC
This sequence comes from Danio aesculapii, assembly GCF_903798145.1. Classification (NCBI taxonomy): domain Eukaryota; kingdom Metazoa; phylum Chordata; class Actinopteri; order Cypriniformes; family Danionidae; genus Danio; species Danio aesculapii. The sequence goes on along the minus strand of NC_079452.1, from coordinate 53,602,894 downwards.
TAGGTACAAGCATGAAAGCGAAAGATTGAAGCAGTGTACTGACGCTGTGACACAATACCTGATAGATTCAAAAGACCAAAGAGTCGTTAGATAGAGGCAAGATTAATTAAATATCATCATTTTCATTTTATAATGCCATCTTAAAACTAAGGCGTATTGGTGTAAATGGCGCCCTGTGTATTTTTGATTTAATAATTAACATAATTTACATGTATTATTTATAACGAAAAACAACAAGGTGTTTCTAAATATCAACTTTGATATAACTGGCCCTGGGAGTAAGTACTGTAAGTACATTTATTATTTAATATGCATATGCTGTGTATATGACACTTATTATTTTCTTTAGAACATTTTGTGTATATGTTAATGTTCTGTATTTGATATTCATCTGTATTAGTTACAAATAAGGAAAACAATAAAAAAGTCGTATAAGTTTACATTTAAAAATATATATATTTTCACATTTTCGAGTAAAAGTTTTTTTTTATCATTTTATTATTCCATTACTCAGACATTTCTGCAAACAGCACCAACATTTTAACTCTTTAAAAAATATTCAGAATTTGGTTTTGAATAAAACTGCAGTTTGGTGTTTGTAAGTGCTACTAAAGTGGAGATTTATGGCTTAGTGTAGGAGAAAAAGACTAATTAAAAAACTATTTACTAATTAAAAATGTAGTATTGGGTGCAGTTGCTTTTAAAAATTATTTATTACTTTTTATATAAACTTAAGCCTAGCTTAATCTTTAAAAAGAAAACAAAAATAACATAATACATACTTTCACGTTACTTCCCTTAAAAAGTCCAACATTTAATTTCTTAAAAAAATAAAGTGACTCTGATTCGAGCCCCGGCTGGGTCAGTTGACATTTTTGTGTGGAGTTTGCATGTTCACCCCGTGTTTGCGTGGGTTTCCTCCGGGTGCTCCGGTTTCCCCCACAGTCCAAAGACACAGGTAAATTAAATAAGCTAAATTGGCCGTAGTGTATGTGAGTAAATGCAAGAGTGTATGGGTGTTTCCCAGTGTTGGGTTGCGACTGGAAGGGCATCCGTTGCTCCGATGGATCGGCCAGAGATCGGTATCAGCCGGTAATCACATTTCACGACTCGATCAGTACTCACTAATTTGTCTCTCTGTCTTTTTCTTTCTCTCTCTTTCTCTCTCTCTCGTTCTCACTCTCATTGTATGATCGAGCTGCTGTGAGGCTTTTTGGTACTGCGATCATTGTGCAGCTGTCTGGCAAAATTAAGCCTTTTTACATATAAGAACTTAAAGCTCTGTGTTTTCAACAAAATTGCAAGTTCACTAAAAGTATTAGGGAAATAAAACACTTCTTTTTTTTACTTGAATATTTAATAACGTAACTTTTTATAATATACTTGCACTAAACAGTAGTTTACAGGGCTATTTCTTTTAGTAAAGAAGTTGTGCATTTATAGGTGTGTATTTTAAATTCTTATGCATTAAATATGCGATTCAAGCTTTTTCTTGATTGAGACATGTTGAATTCTTCTTTCATCAATTCCAATGTTTCCAAATGTCATTATGAGTAATATGTCTTACCATTTTTATCTGTTATATCTATTTACTGTAAAGCTGCTTCTGACCATTACATGTCCACGTTAAATGGTTATAAGAGATGTATTTAAGGCACTATATGAAATAATATTCTTAATTTATTCTCTTAAGTAGAGAGAGATCTCCTTACTTAAAGGGAAAATGTGCTTTATGCAATGGCAAAGTTATATAAAGCTTAAAGCATCAGAATTGGTACTCCGTATCAGCCGATCGCCATGACAAGGAGTCAGTAATAGAGATCGGAGCATCCCTATTTTAATATGATTTTAAAATGTATAAAAAGATGATTTTAATTACTTTTAAAATTGATTTCACTCAACACTGGCACAAATCGATTCAGTGTGAAAAGGTAACACTTAAAAGTGTATTTTGGATGTTTCTTAATATTAGACTGAAAAAAAAAACACGAGAATCCAAAAAAGCAAAAAGCTGACAGGTGTAGGAAAAAGCAGTGTTTTGCCTGTGTTTAGTCTATATTGAATGTGCTTTTATTCCGGTTGCCTTAGAAATCCTTGTAATTTAATGCTGCTGATTCCATTGGTCAGTTGATTCTTTTGGGAATGACAGACTCGTTTCATTGGCTGTCTTTAAGAGCAGACCATACGCAGTCTTTGTTGTATTGGTTAATGTGCTCCTTTAGTGCTTCTCTGTAAATGCTTATTTGGTTTCGTCATGAGCTCTTTGTGTAATAGCTCTCTCCCAGCATGTGAGTTTAGTGCTTTAATCCAAATCCTACTTGTCACCAACTAAGGCATCTACTAATCTTGAATAAAATGCTGTGCAGCTTGTTTGTAAATGGCAGTTAGCAAAGGATTGAATTTCAGGATTGTTCTTTGGAGTTTGAGTAACACATGTGGCCTTCACATGAATGAATCATAATTAGGTTTTTACTCAAATTTTATAAATATGTTTGATTATTTCATTTAAGATTTGGCATGTTAAGGGCTCAGGTTTTTGGAAAGGAACTGGTCTTTTTTGGACCCTGTTGGGCTGTAATTATGTCTTACTTAAAATGATTTTACAGAGCCAAGTTAAGACTATTTTGTCCCTGCTTAAAATTCAGCATAAAGACATAATGACGAATAAAAACCAGATAAAATATCCCTGCTGTTTAAACACAAGAACTCGTCTAAACAAAGAGGAAACATTTTGATTGAACTTTATTGTCAGTTTTGTCTTTAAAGTCTGTGTAAAGCAGAATTTGCTGAGGACTTTGACTTCAATGATGACATATTTCCAGCTGAAACTGAATATTAAGTAGGGGGTGGGGTGTTATTTTTGAGCTGTTGCTGGCTTGGTAACCAACAGCTCATGGTAACTTTGGAATAATGGTCTTTTAATTAATGTACTTACTAACATTAACTAAGTAGGAATAATCTTGTAAAGCTTTTATTAATCATAGTTCAGCATTAACGAATGCATTATTAAAATCCAAATTGTTCTTGTTAACGTTAGTTAATATAAAGTGAGTTAACATGAACACGAGGTAACTTTATTAAATTAAATAACATTAGCTAACGTTAACAAATATGAATAAACACCATAATAAATGTATTACTAATTGTTTTGTTCATGTTAGTAATATAAATACATTAACTTACATTAACTAATGGACCATTATTTTAAAGTGTTACCAAATAAACATTGTAAATTCAAATTTTTATTTTAATGCAGACATTTAATAAATTAGTTTAGGCTTTCTAATAAATGCTGTTTATAGTGAATGCAACTATAATTTTCTTTGTTTTATAATATGAAATAAAGTTTCAGTGTCATTCAAATGTATTTATGTAAATTTGAAAACTTTTTGCTCAGAAAACTATGCTGTAATATACAGATTAAAGCTATTATGTGTAAAAACTGTTTTCTTATGACAATTTTATTGATATATTTATTATATATATTTTTTCATTTTAGATTTAATGTTCATTAAACATGTACTTGACTTGCAGTACTTTTATAAAACAGCTGGCTAAAAATGTCTAATTTATTTAAAGGAATTTATTTAATATTACACATATCATTATGTTTATTATGACATAACTGTCAAAGCAGAGTTTTTTTTTGGCTACACTTTTTTACATTTTAAGGTGTCCTTGTTACAGTGTAACTATTCATTTAACTGCTGAGTAATAATCATTATAATATGTGTATATTATTAGTAAATACATAGTACATTTGTAACAAGGATATCTTATAATAAAGTGTTACTTTTTTCTCAATCCCAAAAGTTCAGTCCTCCATTTAGCAAACTGTAGTTAAAGGTCCCATGAAGTGCTTCAAAATGTACATTTTTATTTGATGTTTGACGTAATCTAAACAAAACATGAAGACAGGCCTAAGTAGCTCTCTTTTTTGAAAAACAGGCAATAGCAGTTGGTTTTTATCACAACTCTGCCAATTAGAGTGCTTGAAAATAAAAAACTAATTAGAACCAACTTGAAAGGGGTGGGACGTATCCAACATAGGCTCATTCTGAAAACGTAGCCCTATATACGTTTCTGGAGATCGTGAATTATGTAGCCAGAAGGATGTATGGCTGTATTTCATTTTTGAAATGAATGCTATGGGGCGTTATGACGCCGTTACTTTCTGCGATTACCAGCTGACTGCTTACCTCTATATGGATGGCTTTCCCACTGTTACCAGTTTGTCCCGTTAGCTCGCCATGTACGTCGGCGGACTTGAGACACAGTGAAGAGTTGACCACAACGACGGGGTTTAAGTCTGGCGAAGAACGGTTCCAGAAAGCAGGTAAGACAAAAACAGAAGCCAAAAAATAAAATAAACAAGTAAATAACAGGGTGAGAATGTGGTAAAATCTGAAAACGTGGTAAAAATCAGACGAGGGCTTTTCTTTTTCTGGATTGCGTTTGAAAATTGTTGGTTGGGTTTAGAGAAGTGCGTGGATGGGTCAATTAATACAATTGGTTGGGTTTAGGGAAGGAGGAGGGTGGGTCAGTCGATCAGTCAGTTAGTCAGTCAGTCATTCGACAGCGGTCTCTGGTGGGTTTACATGAGAACAGCAGGCGCAAAAGGCACTCGCGAGAGAAATTTGAGATCTCAAAAAGCATACACAACGGCCTCTGGTGGATTTGCGAAAACAAAAACTGCAAAAAAAGTTTAGCTCCTGGGAAGTATTTGGCGCTCTCAGAAATGTATATGGAGGTACGTTTTCTGAATGAGCCTGGGTTGGACATGTCAGATACTACATTTACATTTAGTCATTTAGCAGATGTCAGATACTATACTATACATGTCAGATACTAGACAGCATTTGACTGGTCAGAAGATTTGATTTTATTAGAAACTGAAGTATGAGGTGATGTAAAAATAATAATTTATCCATTTAGGAAGAAGTGACAAACTGCAAGCTTTCGATATTTATATTTTCTAAGTGCAAATTTTGTCACTGTTTAAGAGCACACTAGCGTATAGATATCCTTAAGACTAACCTTATCCATATCCTTAAGACTAACACACTGATAATAACATCTAAATAAACATTTTGAAATCATGGGACCTTTAAGAGACTTCTATAAAAGTGTGAGTGTGTCCCATCAGTACAGCAGTGCAGTGTGTACCCAACCCAAATGCAGTATTGCACTGTCATCACTGCACCAGTGCATCTGAAGACACAAACGCTCCGTGACAAACGCACACCAAGCTTACCGATCACGGACTGAGCTCTTCTTTTCCTTCTGGTTTATTATTACGAATTGAAATTTAGACATGTGAGTGTGTACCATCATGCAACCGTGTTTATTTGTGGATGTGTGTGCTGTCACAGTGTGTGCTCACAGATCATTCCACACTGTTGCTGCGGTAAGGATATTAAAGATTAAAATGTGTGCTAGGCCTGAATGTTTCATGAAGAGCAACCTCACTAGTGCGTGGCTGGTGTTTACCCGTGTCATGGTGCAGGGAGGATGCTATTGGCTGGAGTAGAAAACACGTCAGGACTGAACTAGAGGATTACATCAGCGCAAAACAGAGGCAGGGAGAGAGAGTTATGCAGTACGGTAGAATGGAGATATTACTGTTTATGTACAGAATTTGTCTCTCCTTCTGCCTCGCTTGTTGATGAAATGAATGTGTGTTTTGAGTAGATGCACTTCAACTGAGTAAAACTGGCAAAGGTGGCGCAGATTCTACTTAGATGTACTACATTTTGCAGAAGATGAGATGTGCTTTGTTTAATGCTGCATAGAGGCAGGAAAAGTGTAGTGTAATGTTTTAAATATGACATTGTGCGATTTAAAATAAATGAATCATAAGACTTTAAGAGATCTCAAGAGACTTTAGAACTGATTTGACTCCTTCTTAATGGGACAGTTAACCCCTTGAAATGGAAATTTACTCACTATTTACTCACCCTCAAGTGGTTCCAAAATCTTTATGAATTACATTTTTCTGTTGAGCACTGTTGGTAACTATTGACTTCCATTATAGGAAAAACAAATACTATTGCTGTGTCCGAATTCACATATTATCCATCCACAATAGTATTCAAAAAACAGAATTAATATGTCCCAAACTGTAGCATGTACGGTGGCCAAGAGAGCTTAAAGCACTGCAATTTAGGAAAACGCATGCAATTACAAAAACACCAGCAAATTAAGAAACAATCTTCATCAGTTTGACAGTACATGTGTTGCAAATTCTCACAACACAAACAATTGAAGAAACGCGCTGCATTTTGTCACAACACAGACAACTGAATAAACACGCTGCATTTTGTCACAACACAAACAACTGAAAAAACGCACTGCATTTGGTCACAACATAGATGTCTTTTGTTAATTATTAGCCTAAATGAACTGATGATTAAATGTAAAACGTTTTAATAGTATGCAGCGTGTTTCTTCAGTTGTTTGTGTTGTGACAAAATGCAGCGCGTTCTGTACTTTAACTGTTAATATTGCCAGTACAATGCTCATTGGACGTGAATTTCATTAGAACTACAAACTTGAGTAAAAAGCACTGATCTGTAATAGAGAACATTCTATAGAGTCATTCTATATAGATCAATGGTAAAAGTGTAAAAAAACTACAAACTTGGTGGATTCTTAAGACTGTCAAGTACAGTCCTTGCTATATTTCTTCTGTAACAGCAATCTGAACTTCTATAAAGAGGTGTTGTGGACATTAACTTCTGAATGCATAATTATCCAAAGACCTGAGGAGATTTTTCAACATGAAAGACTCATGAATTGCAGATTAACCTGATGCTGCATCTCCAATATGGTAGGTAATTAAATATGAAAAAAATGTGGATGATGTGACAAGATGATTGGCAGGGGTTGTAACGAAGCAACATAACAGTCCATTAGTATGTCCCAAAACTTGCATACTCTTCTGTTACACACTCAAAGTATTTACTTTATATTCACAAAATAGATAGTATATGTATGCGAATTGGGACGCAGCATATGACGCAGAATACTGACTTTCAGTATTTTTCCAAAATATATTCTTTTGTGTTCAGAAAAAAAAATCTCAAACAAATTTATGACAAGAGAAAGGTGAGGAAATGATGACTGAAAGTTCAACTCCCTTTAAAAATGTGGTGATCATGGGACGAGATAATGAAAATACGCTCACTGCATTCCATTCAGAAGGGCTCATTCCTATGCCATTATCCATTGAAAGGGTTTACCATACGGAGTGACTGATTTAAAGGGATTAGGGTATAGAGATGAGCCCTTCTGAATTAAATGCTCTATGTGACAACAACTTCCCTGTGGATCATGGGGGCACGAAGTGTCCACAGTTGTATTCTTCAAAAGCCTTCATTCTAAAGTGGCCAGTTTTGAGCACTTCAACTTTGATTGGAACGACACTTCGCTATGGTGGCCATGATTGTTTTCTTTTCAAAGTGCCTTTCCGAGGATGATATATGTAATGTAAGATACTTATATTACCATTTAAAAGTTTGATGTTGGTACGTTTTTACAAAACTAATGGCAACATCTTCATTTCATTTTAAATAAATACATTGTAATTGTTGTGATAGTGGCTGAGGTGAGTCAGAGCTGCATATTTTTGATGTGCCATTGCATCCACTGCAAGTTTAGTCATCACGCATATTCATCAGCACAGTTGAAATCAATATTTATGGTGTGAGAAAGATCATTGTTACCAATTTCAAAGGCCTTTTTTCTGAATTATTACTGCCAGACATTTTAATAGGTCCCCCTAGCAACAATAAATTGTTGTATACACAGCAGATGACACTGAACTTTGTCAATTCAAGCCACAATTACATTAAACTGAACAGGGCCACACATCTAGATGGACATTTCTGCCACAGTGTTTGCAGCAAATTTGATTCTATGGACTGTGCAGAGCATAAAATGAAACTCATGTTTCAGGATTCAAATATCATAACAGTGTGTCGGCATTATAAATGTGCTTCATGATGTTCGGTGGGTGGGCTAAAACACAATACAGGCAAACTTGACATTTCAGTGCTATTTGGCTTTAGGAGCATCTTCAATGCTCATAACACCACCTTCATTTGGCTGGTATAAGCTGTGTTTGCTCACTGACAATCCCTGATGTGCAGAGAGCCGACACCCATTTTATACTTATTCATTCAGTGCACATCCATCCTATGGATGTGCACAAATCTCAGATGGGGATAAGGATTGGATATATTGGATTTTGGACCATTTTGTCTTTTAGCCACATCTCAAACTTAATGTGATCTTTTGAACGTGTACAAAAAATAAGGGAATTATGCACATTTTCATCAAGTTGTTAGAGGGGTTGATTGTAGTATTGGTAACCTAGTAACCAACAGTAAAAAAGTCAAGTATAATGGTGACAACTGATCAGTAACATGTGTTCAATGTTTGCTACATCAGAGTTTATTTTGCAAATATATTTCCATCTTCTGTTAATCATATTGACCTATTTTTGCTCATTTCAAAACCACCCCAAGCGAGCATGAAATCTATTTTGAAAATGTGAAATTCCATTTGAAATTTGACATAAGCATTTACACAGGGCGATAGAAATGCAGTTATTGGGTGCAAAAATGAAGAGCACTATATGCTCACATCAATAGTTCAGGCAAAAACTGAAGATTTCATGATTATTTACTCTCCTCCAGGCCATCCAAGATGTTTAGGACTTTCTTTCTTCAGCAAAAAAGAAATAAATGTTTTGAAGGAAAGCATCATAGCATTTTATTTTCTAAAGCTAATGGTCACAAACACCTTTTCAGTCAGCTTCAAAATAATCTACAACCCCAGTTCTTGTGAATTCTTTTAAATGAATTGGACTTTTTTCAAACTAATTATTTATTTATTGGTAGATTTTTGTTTTGTTTTGTTTTTGTTTGAAGTGATCATTGTGGTTATTTTTTCCTTTTATTTCATGCATGTTTTTTTTAATCTACAGATGCTCTCTTTTGTCTAGTGATTCACAGAATGCTTCATGTCATTTAATGATGAATACATTCACAAAATTCACACATGATGGCATGAATATAGATTTTGGACTGTTAGAAAGGTCTACATTTAACTGCGTTCACTTGCATTAGATTGAGAAAAATCCTTGAATGTTTTCCTTCTAAACCTCATTATCTCTTTGAAGAAAAGAAAAAAAGTCTAAAGCACAGATGCCCAAACTAGGGCCTGCGGGCCAAATGTTGCCTCATGGTTGCCTTTGATTTGACCACATCCACCATCCCATCTGAGAAGAGAGGGAGAATGATGGGAATGGTTTAGAGATTGTCATTTCAAATTTTATCTAACCTTTTATTGGTTTGTTTTATTGTTAAGCTACAAAAAAGCTAACTGAAATTAAATGTTTCAATTTAAATGGTTTAAAATAATCATATTTAGTTTAAAATGTACATACTGTCACCCCAGGATAGAGGACAATGCAGAGACTGGTGAGTGAATCAAGGCAAAGGCAGATTCTGCTTGACAAGTGTATTCAGCACTGAACTACACTGTTATAAATGTGATTGTTTTTATTGCAATAAGCTATAATTAAAGTTATAATGCATTAGTTAATACGATTTAAAGTAACGCTTTCTATTTATTTATAAATATTATAAAATGTGATTAGAAAATTATTATTAATAAATGTCAACTTTGGTATATTTATTTTCAACCCATGGCTCTCAATGATATTTTGATTTTGGCCCTTCATACAAAAAAGTTTGGGCACGCCTGGTCTAAAGCATGCATTTAACTATTATAATGAAACAAATGAAACAAAAAAGGCTATTTTTTGAACAGGATTCCGAAATCTGAAAACAGATCAGAAAACAGACGCATACCATCTTTAATGGGAGACATAAATACGTATATCTGTATAGCTATTGAATTAGTAATGGAGTAATGCTGTACAATAAAAAGACAGCAGTACACTTATACCATAGTGCTGTAATATCCATAGATTGCTTTTATCAGAGGACTCCATGGGGAGAGTTGTGTTTCAGGCTTGTTTGCTTTTAAGTGTGTTGCGGTGTTTGTAATCGTTTATATACTGAGCTTCATCATGTTGTAGGCAGTGTAGCAGTGTGAGGAAAGTCTGTATGAATGGACTATATTTATAGTACACAGTTCTGGAGAAAAGGCTTTTACAAAAAGGGTGAGGGTTAGGGTTAGGGTGAGGGTTATGTTTTTTTTTATCTGCTATTCACTCAGATATGGATGCTTTCTGTACAGTATTTACTTAAGCATACGCACTTAGATGCATAGAAATAGATATGGAGGTTAATGTATTTTAAAAAAATTATTTTACCACACATACATTTAATTACCGTACAGTTTGCATAAAATTGAAATGTACAAAACCGACAATCTTAACATTTTTACTATTGTTTTTTGACAAGTGAAGTTTATTTATAAACAAATTTCGAAAGGAGCACGTGCTTATGATTGATAGCAGCTGGTCCTCATTAGCTAACGCATGATTCACCAATCAGACGATTCCTAAATCACTATAAATAACCAGAGTATCTTACCTTAGCCATCTTTGTTTTGAAGAATCCTCCCTTCCACCCATACTCCTCCCCTTTCCTTGGCAGAGCAGCACGGAGGCCCAATGGTTAGCATCAATGCCTCACAGCAAGAATGTCACTGGCTCAGATCTTACAGCAATTTGTTGAGCATTTAATTTACATTGCATCTACATGCCAACTATTTCTCATCAGATTATAAGTAAACTGTTAGGTTGGGGTTAGGGTTAGTGTAAGTTGACATGTACTTGCAAAGGTTCTTATAGTCACTTAAATGTCTGTTAAAGGAGCAGTATCAGCAGATATTAAGCAGACAGTCTTCTAATACTCAAATGAGAAGTAATTGTCATGTAGTTGCAATACAACTTTGTCAACAATATGTGCAATAGGAACCATCAAAATAAAGTCTTACAAATATTATCATCATTTTGCTAATTCTTAGATCAATTACTGCTATTGAGCTGCATGTTGTGTTGACCTTTGTAGTAAGTGAGAACAAAGAGTAATGATTATAGGGTTTAATACATTTATAAATACAGTACGCCCATAATATACATTATGTAATGAAAAAAAAGTATCTATTCATAAACAATGAAACCAGGTTAAATAGATATTTTTTTCTTACATTGAAAAAAAATCTTGATAGGATTTAAATAATTCAGGTAATGAAGGCAAAAACATCCTTATGGTCAAACTTTTATTTTAAAATACAATTTTAGCTATAGGGTTGCACGGTTTACCGGTACTATAGTAGTATCACAATACTATGGCTCTAAAATACTGGCGGTGCGACTGTTGTATGGTAGTATCGTCATTAATGGTTTACTTACAATAGATAATGTTGCATGTGGAAAAGTCACTAAAATGCTCACACGTTTGTGCAACAATAACCCGTTATATTTTAATAGTCTGTGGAGCCCTTTAAGGTTGCAAAACTGTGTAGAATTTGCGCCTTTTATTGTAGCCAATTGCACGTTATCTAACACTTAAGTTCAAACGCACATCTGAGTCGGTTCATTTCTGTTCCTGTTAATATGATTCAGTAGCAACAACAACCATGACAATCTCTTTAAAAGAACGACTCAAAGTCAAATTTTGAATTACTTTGGATAGTTACCTGATAAGAAAAAACTAAAAAAGATGCAAAACCCAAAATAGCAACAGGAAACATTGGAACAATTTTTAAAGCTTAATTTTGTTGGAAAAAAATTCTCTTTTGTAATGAATTTCATTCTGTATAACTTGTATCTTTTCTTTAATCTATTTTTGTTGGTCAGTCATCTAAAAAATAAACATGATTTACACACATTTATTTGAGTTGTGACTAATAGTGCAGGTTTATTATTCAGATTAGACCAAAACATTTTATTTTTCAGATTGTGGTTTAAACTTTCGAACCTCACTCAATTTCACAAGGTATCCAAATGCATTAGGCTCTCTAGACCTCAGCGAACAGTTATCCTTACAGCACTGGAGTCAGGAAAAAGCCTACAAGCAATCCTCTCAAGGTCAATTTGTACCTATAAAAGCAGAAATAAAGGAGATCTTTACTCAGACTGATCCATCAGCCAGCTCTAGAGAAAGTGAGACACCACACGCATACAGTAAGCTGGTGGGCAGATGGATGCAAATACACAGCCATGTTGATTTTGCTGCATGTGAATGAGGCTTTCGCTGTGTTGTTGCGTTGTGTGATCAGGCTGAAGAGCAGAGCTGAACCGCCAAAGTGATCTGAGGACAAATCAAGCTCTGATCTGATTAATTGAGAAAGAAGACTGAGTGAGGAGGACATTGATGACTTCATCAGCTGCAAATAAAACACCCACCACCCATTCCAACCCAGGCTCATTCTGATTACATAGCCCTATATACATTTCTGGAGAGAGCAAATTACGTCCCAGGAGCTACATTTTTTTGCAGTTTTTGTTTTCGCGAACCCACCAAAGGCTGCTGTGTACGCTTTTTCAGATCTTAAATTTCTCACAAAATGCCATTTGTGCCTGCTATTTTCAAGTAAATACACCAGAGGCCGCTGTCGACTGACTGTCTTTCTGACTGACCAATTGACTGATCCATCCACCCTCCCCCTACCCTAAACCCAATTTATAGTGTTTTCAAAAACAATGATAGACCCTTCCCTAAACCGCAGTGTTTTAAAAAGCAATGCAAAAAAAGAAAATTTTTCCTGATTTTTATTTATTTTTTACCATGTTTTCAGATTTACCACATTCTCACCCTGTTATTTACTTGTTTATTTTATATTTTAGCTTTTGTTTTTGTCTTACCTGCTTTCTGGAACCGTTCTTTACCGATCTTGAACCCCATTGTCGTGGTCAACTCCACTCTGCATCTCAAGTCCGCCGACATGTACGTCGAGCTACCAGACAAAATGGTAACAGCTGAAAAGCCATCCATATGGAGGCAAGCGGTCAGTTCGTAGGCGAGAAAAGGAACGGCGTCATACTGCCCTGTAGTGGTTATTTTAAAGACAAAATGCAGCCATACTTAGTATTATGGGAAATGTCAGCCTGACAATATTTAATTAGATGAACATTTATTTAGTGTTATGCCTTAACCAGAATATAAAAATATAAATACATTTAGATCATATACTTTAACCATTCCTACTGCAATGTGAAGAAACTTTCAACCAGCACAACAAAAAATGTTTCTGAGGACAATCACCTTCTGCACCTTTAATTGTGTATTTTTTTAAACAGTTAAACATGCAAATATTTAGGAAAACTGAAAAAATACGTATGAAAATTTAGCATTTACTATACAAAAACTTTCAGCGTTATTGATATTGTCCAAAATTGCTCTATCTGTGCGGTTCTGTTGCTCTATAGAGATATTGTGAGGTATCTGAAAATCTGAGACATAGGCCTCCAGCGGTGTGTGTGCTACTTCAGATGAAAAGCTAAAGATAATCATCTACCTTTGTTGTCTTGAAAAGTCTAGTTCTGCTCACCCTGCTTTTTGCATGCACAATCAGTACCGGTTAATTTCACTCCCCACAGGAGCGGTTCGTGTCCGCTTTAAACACCCCCTCTTGCTCTTGGCACCTCATAAGGTGTTAAAGATGCTGCTCAAGCACATAAATATGGCCAACAAGCCATGTCAAAGTATTTACTTCAGAGCTTATTCCCCTTTCCCACTACAATAAAAGAAGAATTAAATGCAGTTTTAACACAGCATCTATGTGCCAATCCATCCATCTTTTGAGATTTAGAAAGGACTTTAGGAACACTTTAGTTTGTTGAAATTGTCACTATGAACTGGTAGCTTATTATTCTATTATTAAGAAAATTGCTGTTTGTTTGTAGCTTAAAAGTTCATATCCTTCATCCATTGCTATTCGACATCCTTACACTTAAAATCAGTCCTATAGTGTCGGTGTCCTGCATATTTTAGTTCCTACCCTAATTCAAGAATTCACACTTATCTCATGATTTATACATACTGTAGCTTTTTTTGGCATGCTCAAGGGATCCTCGGGCCCAAGGCTCCCCCCTATTCGCAGGGCGAGGGGAAATTGAGCTCAGGTCGATCCTGAGAGCAAGACATTAGAAAAAAGATTTAGGCTTATTTTTATCTATAATATAGAGCACATGGACGGTGGGAGGAAACCGGGGAACCTGGGGGAAACCCACGTGGATACGGGGAGAACATGCAAACTCTGCACAGAAATACCAGATGGCCCAGCGAGGACCCGACGCCACTGGTACTCTTGCTGTGAGGCAACAGTGCTAGTCACTGGGCCACCATGCCACCCATTCTGGATTGAACACATGCTCCTCTCGAAATTAGTTTAATATTAAACTTCTTTTAAACACACCTGAACCAGCTAAATAAGCTTTTTTTGGTGTACTAGAAACTTCCAAGCATGTGTGTGAAAGGAAGTTGAAGCTAAACTATGCAGGACAGCGGCCCTCCAGGACCGATTTTGGACACCCCTGCCTTACACTGTAAAAAATGCTGAGTTCCACACAATCGCTTTGTGTTAGGACAACATGTAGGAATTAAGTTAACTTATTATTTTTTACAAATTTAAGTGGATTGAACATAAAACAATTAAGTTTTCAAACAACAAAGTGCAAACAACTTATTTAAAACAACACAATTGTTGAGTTTTTTTGAGGCAACTTAATTGTTTTATGTTTAGTTCACTCAAATAAGTATTACTAATAAGTTAAATTAATTCCTTCTTGTTGACCCTACAAAAATCTATTGTGTGGAACTCAGAATTTTTTACATTTTTTACATTTTTTATAATGTACAAATGTTGTATGTTGCATTTTATTTACATATGTTATTATAGTTTTAGTGTACAATATGTTCGATCACACTCTTCACGCCAGATAAATAAGATCTAGCCCCGGACGCCAGATCCTGTCAGAAAATGTCTATTTCTCTGGGTATCCAGACAACAAGCCAGCAGACCCGCCCAATACCCAAACTTGCTAACCAGTATTCAACTGAATTAACGAAGTAATGATGAGAAAGAAAGAGCAGAGTTTACTGAATAATCTCAGTTGCGTCTGACCACGATAAATCCAAGTGTTATTATACCACAAGCAGAAGCAATGGAAAATTACTGCTTCACAACATTGTCCAGTCACAATACAGTCCTTGAAATGGACATATTCTCTTATCTCTTACTCTTAAAAACAAGTGCTGCTTGTCATAAGATTATAGCAGTATGGAAAAATTTGAATAATAAAGCAATAATTATAGGAAAATAGTAATAATAAAATATAAAACATAATCAAATGACAATAATCAATAATAATAATCAAATCATTAAGCAATAATAAATCGAATGATACAATTATAATTGTAAATGTCTAATGATCATATTCATTCATTCATTTTCTTTTCAGCTTAGTCCCTTTATTAATCTGGGGTCGCCACAGTCGAATGAACCGACAACTTATCCACCACATGCTTTTACTAAGCGGATGCCCTTCCAGCTGCAACCCATCACTGGGAAACAACCACACACACTCATTCACACACATACACTATGGATAATATAGCTTACCCAATTCACCTGTACCGCGTGTCTTTGAACTTGTGGGGGAAATCAGAGCACCTGAAGGAAACCCACACGAATGCAGGGAGAACATGCAAACTCCACACAAAAATGCCAACTGACCCAGCCGAGGCTCGATCCAGCGACCTTCTTGCTGTGAGGCGACAGCACTACCTACTGCGCCACCGCGTCTAATGATCATATGATTAAATAAAATAATTAAATGAAAAATAAATATATACAACTGAAAAGAAAACACAACACAAATGAATGGTTGCTTTGGATTCTCAGATCTTTAGTTAGATTCTTCAAATATGACACTAAAAGCATGCAAATTGTGGAAATTTGTTCACCTGAGTTACTCCCAGAAACATCAGTGTTTAAGGCTCTTACTGTATTTTGCCGCAGAGACTGGTTGCATCTCTCTGTCTCTCTCTCTCTGTCTGTGTGTTTTTCCTCTCAGTGTTCTTCTAGAGGTTGGTTCCTGTCTCTGCTGGATTCTTCAGTCAATGATTGGCCCTCTGTTGCATTGGCTCTCTCATTTATCTCAGTGTTCATGTTCTCTCTTTACTCTTAAGAATCCTTTTCTTCTTCTTCTTTTTTCTAAAGTAGTGTCACAGTTAGTGTTCAAGAAAAAAACCCATTAAAACTAAAAGCTGTGTAGAACTGGTGGGATTCTTTTGCTGTCAAATTCATCAGCCGATCTGAATCTCAGAAATGGGATTAGTTTAAATTGCATGGATAATGAGTCAGTTAAACTTCAATATTATTTTTGTCTGGTTTAGCTATAATGTTTTTATTTGATGCGGTGTGATGTTAGGAGTCATGTAATGGCCACTGCTTCCAATCTAATCCCTAATCATGTGACTTTTTACTTTTTTGTTCATTCATCAGTTTTCAAGTTATAATTACTTGCTATTACATAATCATGCATGACTATAAATCTGTTTTTTTGTTGTTGACATTATTAGCATTCTTATTCGAACATGTGTAATGTAATATATAAAGTAAATGTTTATATAAATCATCTACATTTCAAATCAAGCATTTATTTGAATAGTTTTCTTTCATTTGCTATTATTAATTCTCTCTCTAAATATTTACTAAAATAGAATACAAAAATAGACCATATGCAAGCAAAGAAGTCTTGATTTGCACAGATAGTAAAATCTCCTTTTTTTCTGAAAGAAATGGTTCCAACAATCATGTTTTTTTTATCATTAACACATGGAGGTGATGCGTCTCTATCAGGACATTGCTTATCTCTGCTCTTATGAAATATTATATTTCAGCTGAGAGGAACTGCTGACACATGAAGGTGAATATATATAGTCATTAAGTGTCATAGTCCATTTTGTTCTCGTCTGTGGTGTGGGTCAGCGGATGTGCAAGTATACAGTACTTCTTTTTTATCATTTCTGTGGCTGAACGTCATCCATGGGGAAAATTAGACAGGAATCTGATGTCAATATAAACCTAAAGAAAAAAGTTTACAGTATTTACAGTATCTACAGTATTTATTTTCTTATTTAGTATTGTTAGTTTGCATTTTTCTATTTTATCTTTGCTTTCCCTTTTCTTCTTTCTTTTTTTCCATTTGTTCTTTCTACTTTTGTCTTTCCTTTCCTTTCCAACTTCACTTTTACAAACATGTCCCAGCAGGCACAGGACGTCAACATGACGTCAGATTGACATTGTACCCCAATGTCATGGGATGTTGCATTTTGATTGGAAATGAAAATCGGGTTGATGTCAGAACCCAATGTCAGGCTGATGTCAATGTCCAACGTCGGACAGACATTGCATTTTGGTTACTTTTCAACGTAACCTAAAAACAACAAAATATCAGTCTAAGGATGTTACAGCTTGGCATTGTGTGGATGTTACCACTATGATGTCTATCAGATGTTGGACTTTGGTTGCCATACCTGATGAATAAATGTCAGTGTTTTACGTCAATATGACGTTGGTTTAAGATGTTGGCTCGACGTTGGATTTTGGTCACTTTCCAACACTACCTAAAATCAACCAAATATTGACGTCGGTATTGGACATCAAAATAACATTGTCCTTAGACGCTGGTGACCTAAATCTAATCTAATATTAACGTCTTATGACGTTGTGGTCTGCTGGGGTGGGTTACTTAAAAAAAAAAAAAAAAGATTAATTTTCTTTATTTTAATAAACATGTTTAATGCACTTGTACTTCCTTTGAAATTGTTTACTAAATTTACCAGCAAGTAAAGTATATTTTTATTTTCTGTGGCACTTTCTATAACCCAATAAATGAATGCAGTGAAGGCTTTTTTATATATGGTTTGTCAGCTGTGATAGAGAGAGAGAGAGAGAGATTCATCTCCTGCAGTGTTCACAGGATGGGTGCAGTAGAAATGAGCGCTAGTGCGAGGGGAAATAGAGAAAGAGTTCTCCTGTGCTGTTGAGGGTATAGTGTTTGTTCTCTTGACAGTTCATCTTTTTCTCTTTCATCTGCTGAAAGGAGTGACAGAGCTCTATGTTTCACAGCTGTATCTGATGAGAGCTTAAAAAAGATCATCATACTGTAAACACATAGAAGAGGGCGGGATCAGCTCATGTCAGTCAAATACTCACACAGATTTCCACTGTTGTTCTTTGTGATGTGTTTCTACTGTAGACCTATTGTTTAAAAAGAAACATGTTTTGTTCATATAATTGAATGATCTCTGCACTACTATACAGTGTTGGTAGAAATATACAGTTTGGGGTGTTTTTAAAGGTTTTCTGTTTTCTAGCTTCTTCATCTTTTTCTGCTTGTTGTTCAATTGCCGCTTTGCTGCTGCTACCTCTGGTTCTACCGCTTTACCTCTTCTTTTTCTTCTGATACAGTACTTCTTTAGCCTATTCTTCTATCACTTCTGCCTAATTTTCCTCTGCCTCTTTTCATTTTGTTTTTCTACTGCCTTTTCTTCTTCTATCACTTTTACTTTTTATTGTTATTTTGGTTGCATGTGCCTCTTTTTCTTCCTCATCTTCTTTTGGTGCTTCTTCGTCTGTCTTAACTGCCACTCTGTCTTTTCTTGTACGCTTCTATCTCTTTTTCTGCTGCTTCTGCTGCCTCATCTCCTTTTGCGGCTTCTTCTGCCTCTTCTTTTTCTATCTCTTCCTTTGTCACTTTTGCCATTTCCTCTGCTATTTGTTCTGCCTCTTTTTCTTCTGTCGCTCTATCTTCGTTGTTGGCTTTTTCTCTTCTACTGCTTCTGCTTCTTCTTTTTCTGCCACTTTTGTCTCTTCCTCTTCTGCCACTTCTTCTGCCATTTCCTCTTTTCTCTCTTCTGTTGCTTCTGCCTAGTCTTCTTCTGCCTCTTCTACTTTTGCCACTTTTGCTCTTCCTCTTCTGCTATTTCTTCTGCCACTTCCTATTTTTTCTCTTCTGTTGCTTCTGCCTAGTCTTCTTCTGCCTCTTCTACTTTTGCCACTTTTGCTCTTCCTCTTCTGCTATTTCTTCTGCCATGTCCTCGTTTTTCTCTTCTACTGCTTCTGCCTCTTCTTCTGCAACTTTTGCCTCTTCCACTTCTGCAACTGCTTCTGCCATTTTCTCTTTTCTCTCTTCTGTTGCTTTTGCCTTTTCTTCTTCTGCCTCTATTACTTCTGCCACTTTTGCCTCTTCCTCTTCTGCTACTTCTTCTGCCATGTCCTCGTTTCTGTCTTCTACTGCTTCTGCCTCTTCTTCTGCCAATTTTGCCTCTTCCTCTTCTGCTACTTCTTCTGCCATGTCCTCGTTTCTCTCTTCTACTGCTTCTGCCTCTTCTTCTGCCACTTTTGCCTCTTCCTCTTCTGCTACTTCTTCTGCCATTTCCTCTTTTCTCTCTTCTGTTGCTTTTGCCTATTATTCTTCTGCCTCTTCTACTTTTGCCTGGAACTTTTTTTTCTTCCACTTCTGCCTTTCCTTTTTCTGCTTCTTTGGCCTCTTCTTTTTCTTCCTTTGCCACATTTACCTCATTTTCTTTTCTGCTTCTCTTTCTACCTCTTCTTCTGCTTCTCCTTTTTCTGCTTCTTCTATCTCCTCAACCTTCTGCCATTTTGCCTCTTCTTCTATTTCTGCTACTTCTTCTGCCTCTTTTGCATCATCTTCCACTGCTTCCACTTCTTTTTGCCCTCTGCCTCTTTTGCATCATCTTCCACTGCTTCCACTTCTTTTTGCCCTCTGCCTAATTCAGTGGTTCTCAACTCCAGTTTATGGGACCACTGGGTAAAGTCTAGATAGAAAACAGCTTTGAATACGCACATCAACATAGCATCATTTTTGTAACACTGTATAATAATAGTTAATATTTTTACATTACTGTGACGGTTGGGTTTAAGGTTGGGCTAGGGGTAGACGTAAATAAAAAACAATAAATGGGAAATTTAATAAATAATTCTCGTTAACTTCTAGCTGCAACTGTATCTGATCTAACAACAACCGGACCTCTGGCCCTGCGCATGTTTTTCTTGCTTAACACACCAGTTTCAGATCATCAGCTTGTTAAGTGAGAGATCCATGAACTGATCCTTGTGAGAGACATACAAAATTCGCAGGGCAGGGGGTCCGGAGGACTGGAATTGAGAACCACTGGCTTAATGTCATACGTTTCCCTAAATAAAAATCATTTACAAAAGAAATTTTATATTATTGAATTTTTATTTATTTTAATTGACATAATAGTATTATTGTACGCATTAATGTTGGCTGTGAGTGTGGGATTCACACTCAGCTTCGGAAGGTACTGCTGTGGAAGTGATGTGCCTTATGTATCACTTCTGGATGTCATTTAAAGCTGAAGACTTGCTTGTGTTCATTTCTAGCAATTGATGTGTAGTTCACGAGAGGTTATGCTTTTATCTCTGTACTCTTTTTTTTTTTTTTAAAGACAAGGGAAAATACATGTGTGTGTGTGTGTGTGTGTGTGTGTGTGTGTGTGTGTGTGTGTGTGTGTGTGTGTGTGTGTGTGTGTGTGTGTGTGTGTGGTGTGGTGTGTGTGTGTGTTGTTGATGCATGTTGCTGTGGGTGGTTGTGTGTAGGAGAAGGTGATATTAAAGTTGCTGGAAGCGACTTCTTTAAAATACCACGCATAAATTGTCCTACAACTTGACAGATATCACTGCAATAGGTGACCTGAGAGATTACACCTGTCTCTGTGAAAGCCGCAGGCTCTGTAAACACTAAAACTCATCGAAGCAAATAACCAACCAACTGGAGAACAGACTGCATCTTTCTGGAATGGCTTTTATATGTTTGTCTCGATGACAGTAGGTTGACAAGATTTAAAGAAAGAGTTTGTAATCCCTGGACCCTGTGTTGATGGACTCTCTAAAGCTATTTGCAATTTCATCCATAAAAAGTCATCTGCATGCATACAGTATACATTACTACGTATATTTCCATGTAAAGTTTTATACATGAAACAGAATCATAAATAAATCATAAAGAAGTAGCCAAATGTGATATCTGGACTATGTTACGTTGGTGTTGATTTCTTTATTCATATTGCATGCAGTAGCTGTGCTTGGAGAGTGCTTTAAATGTTTAATTTATTATTTCCAAGGAAACATGCCTATCGAGGAATGTATACAGGACAATGACTGCTAATCAAACACAAACAAAGCTCAATGAATGAACTCATTGTAGACATTTAATTTCCTGTGAACACTGCATTTTTTTCATGGTATAACAGAACATATTTTGTAATAAACTGCAGACTATTACGTTATTAAATATTAACTGTTTCTTAACCAACTTTAACCAACTCACACTTCCCAATTCTCAAATCACTATATTTATCATCTATAGTGCTCAAATAAATTTCATTGTTTGAGGGGTCTTTAAACACTTAAATTGAAAAGGTTTTAGGAATCAATCCATCCATCCACCCATCCGTCATCTATCCATCCATCCACCCACCCATTCACCCATCCATCCATTCATCCACCCACCCACCCATCCTTCCACCCATCTACGCATCCATCTACCCATCCATCCAATTAAAAGAATCATTTCCAGGTGTTTTCCGGGAGACAGAACAAAACGGGAGATGGGTCTGAAATATGGGA
The DNA here is from genome assembly GCF_903798145.1 of Danio aesculapii. Classification (NCBI taxonomy): domain Eukaryota; kingdom Metazoa; phylum Chordata; class Actinopteri; order Cypriniformes; family Danionidae; genus Danio; species Danio aesculapii. The sequence goes on along the minus strand of NC_079452.1, from coordinate 53,581,228 downwards.
GACTGCCAGGAAAAAAACGGGAGTGTTTGCAGGTATACCCTATATATGTTTCTGCAGATCACGAATTATGGAGCCAGAGGTACGTATGGCTGCATTTCATCTTTAAAAGCACACTACAGGGCGGTATGATGCTGTTCGTTTTCTCGCTTGGACTGTTTTCCTGCTGTTACCAGTTTGTCCAGTAGCTCGACACTTACATCGGCAGATTTAATATGCAGATCGGTGCTTTTTAAAATACTATTGGTTGGGTTTAGGAAAGGGGGAGAGTGGGGGGTTCGGTCGGTTGGTCAGTCAGTAAATCAGTCAGTCGACAGCAGCCTCTAGTGGATATACATGAGAACAGCAGGTGCGAATGGCAATCGCAAGAGAAATCTCAAAAAGAATACACAGTGGCCTCTGGTGGATTTGTGAAAACAAAAACTGCAAAAAACGTTGCTCCTGGGATGTATTTCGCGATCTCCAGAATGTACATAGGAGTACGTTTTCAGAATGAGCCTGGGTTAATTAAACTGACTTCAAGTTGAACATAAAGTTGAATCTTGTTTTTTTTTACAGTGTTCTTATTCATCAATTGTACCGTTAGTTTCATTAAAATTGCATTCATTTTTTGTTGATGATACAGTGCTATGCCTCCCGGTCTCTGCTAAACTGGCTAGCTACATGACAGCTGAACAGCACTGAGAAGAGAATTAAAGGGCCCAGCAAAAAAAAAGCTAAATGCACTGATTATGTTTCTTCGTTAATTTCATCCGCTGCACTGCTTTCCCTAATGATGATGAGATAATATGCTGGAGAACACACTGAGCTGTCACAGTGTGTGCACAAAAGACCCCAACCAAATGAACTGCTCAAACTGAGAGCAAGAACATTTGAATGGTAAGCAGTGCTTTAACAGAATAAACTTATCTGAAAAATGCACAAGGAGTCTTGAGGAATGAATGCTGTGGCCTAGAGGTGGTGGATGATGTGTTGTGAAAATGTTAATTTGTGTGTAATAAGCCTAATATGTGTTCATGTCTCCCTTGCGGTGTAGAGGTGCAGGTAGTCCAGGGCCTTTGATACTCTTCTGATGCCAAAAAACAATTTATTTTTATTAAAAAATTCATAAGCTCATAATTGTTTTTCTCACATTTAGCCTTCTGTGCTGACATATACTTTATAATGGTGGCTATTAGGCTGCGTTCTCTTCCATCTACAGGAAGCAAACTCTCCCACTGGTATTTATTCAAGATTTGTTTGCATACATACACAAATTCTGTGGCCTTTGTGGTTCTGGTTTGATATAAGTTATTTATATCGACATTATTTTTCAAAATTCAGATAATTGGAGATTTTTATGGCATGTTTGTTATGTATGTATGTATGTATGTATGTATGTATGTATGTGTTGTGGCTTCCCAAAAAGTAAGTATATTTATTAATTATTATTTATTTTTTACAGTTTTTCTCAATTGCTTTGGTACATTTTTTCGAAACATTCTCTAAACTGTAAGTGCAAATCTCAAAACTGTTTGCTGGAACTTCAGGACTTTATTGCATGTCTGCAACATGTAGTTACTCCCCCAAAACATTTAATTTATGCTTCAAAACATAAAATGTATTTGTCATCAAGTGAGCTACACTGATATTTGTTGAGAAGAGTCAACAGTACATAGAAAAAAATGTATGTTTGTATTTATACAGTCTTTTATTTTTGTACTAATGTGAATGTCAAGTGCAATCTTGTCTGTCCAATTACTGTATTGTATATTTCTTGTGTTACCACAAATACACAAACAAAATACTACAAAATAGCATTCATGAAAAAATTTATTCTTGATGGACATCCTGTCACTCTTGTTGGTCAGGCCAGAGATTACAAGTCTTCCAATTGTTCTTCCACAATCATGTTGCTGCAGTTCAGGATTGTGGAAGTTCTCTATACTTCCAAAAAGGTATGATTGAGATTGTGTTGTGGACAATCTACATATATATGCCTCTAAACTTGATTGGTTAACATATTATGCAAATTGTATTGCAATTAGAGGTCAAATACCAATTTAGCAGACATTACGAACAATGTCCATATCAGATATACAGTTGAAGTCAGAATTATAAAATTTTTTCAACACATTTCTCAAAATAATAGTTTTAATAACTCATTTCTAGTAACTGATTTATTTTATCTGCCATGATGACAGTAAATAATATTTGACTAGATATTTTTCAAGACACTTTTATCCAGCTTAAAGTGACATTTACAGACTTAACTAGGTTAATTAGGTTAACTGGGCAGGTTAGGGTAATTAGGCAAGTTATTGTATAACGATGGTTTGTTCTGTAGACTATCAAAAAAAAAAAAAAAACAGCATAAAGGGGCTAATAATTTTGACCTTAAATCTGTTTAAAAAAAAATAATTAAAAACTGTTTTTATTCTAGCCGAAATAAAACAAATAAGACTTTCTCCAGAAGAGAAAAATAATATCAGACATACTTTGAAAATTTCCTTGCTCTGTTAAACATTCATTCATTCATTCATTCATTCATTCATTCATTTTCTTTTCGGCTTAGTCCCTTTATTAATCCGCGGTCGCCACAGCGGAATGAACTGCCAACTTATCCAGCACATGTTTCACACACACAGATGCCCTTCCAGCCACAACCCATCTCTGGGAAACATCCATACACACTCATTAACACTCATGCACTACGGAAAATTTAGTATACCCAATTCACCTGTACCACATGTCTTTGGACTGTGGGGGAAACCGGAGCACCCAGAGGAAACCCACGCAAATGCAGGGAGAACATGCAAACTCCACAGAAACGCCAACTAACCCAGCCGAGGCTCGAACCAGCAACCTTCTTGCTGTGAGGCGACAGCACTACCTACTGCACCACTTCGTCGCCCTGTTAAACATAAGGGGGGCTAATAATTCTGACTTCAACTGTATATGGCGTAAACAACTGATTTATAACTGAATAAACAGTTTTGAGTGTGCTGGCTTACACGATGAACAATGATTGAGAAGTTGTGAAGAGTTTGACAGTATAAATGAAACGTTTTGATCAACAAGCCATATGCAATTAGTTTTTGTCCAAACTACAGACAATTGTGCTTACTGTTTGCACACATGTGCCAAAGCATTTGCAATTTGCTTAAATCAATAAGAAATGCCACTCTGAAGTGAACAATACGCTAATTGTTCAGAGATAAACTTAATGTTTTGAAAAATACAAATTTCAATCAGGAGTTGAGCCAAAGCAATTTAGAAAAACTGTAATAATAATTGTATTGTTAATAAATAAAATATTTTTTTATTTTATTTCAATTTTGATATATTAATTTGTAACTCACCAGCTGGGTCAGTTGTCATTTCTGTGTGGAGTTTGCATGTTCTCCCTGTGTTTCCTCTGGGTGCTCCGGTTTCCCCCACAGTCCAAAGACATGTGGTACAGGTGAATTAAATAAAACTAAATGTGTGTGAATGTAAGAGTGTATGGGTGTTTCTCGGTGTTGAGTTGCGGCTGGAAGGGCATCCGCTGCATAAAACATATGCTGGATAAACTGGCAGTTCATTCCGCTTTGGTGTTCCCAGATTAATAAAAGGGACTAAGCCAAAAAGAAAATGTATGAATGAATAAGTTTGTAACTGATCTAAAGCTATATGGGTAAAATGAGTTAGATCGTTTAATCCAGCAAAGTAAAATAAGAAAAATAACATTGATGACAATGATAAGAAATGTTCTTGAACATCTATACCATACCTGTGAACACATATAACGTAGGAACAGTAAATCAGAACATTTTGGTGGTTTTAAAATCTTGACTTTTTCAAACTGCGGTATACCTTGAAAATGGTTATTGCCCCATGCCTATAGAAAACCAAGATATCACACAAAATAGTATTATATGTGGTAGGAATCAGTGATTAATCTAAACACAGAAACCACAGAAAATCTTGTTTTCGCATTTGTCCTTCTTGGTTACGTTCACAAAAAAATCGGATATTGTCAAGATCAGATGTGTACATTATGACTGGAATTGTAAATACAGCACATAAGAATGATCTTGAGCATAAAAGGTTGTTCTCATCATAATCCATAACATTCAAAATACACAATTAGAGGAATGGTAATTGATTAATTGATTTAGGGACTGTTGATGGTGGAAGTGAATAATTACCACTCTCACCACCATGGATGGGGTGAGTCTCTTGAGTAAGGAACCGATTCCCCAACTGCTCCCCGGGCACCACAGCATTGACCGCCCACTGCTCTGGGAGTGTGTTCACAGCATTTGTGTGTTTAATACTGTGTTTGTGCACTTTGGTGTGTTAAATAAAGAGCACGAATTCCAGGTATGGGTCACCATAATTGGCCTCATGTCACTATTATCCTTTCTTCCTTTCGTTTAAAATCATATGTAAAAGACTATTGTCTTAAATGAATGACTACCAATCAATCCGCTAGGAGTCAGTGGCAGTCCCTTATTGTTTTGATCTAACAGATCATTTTACTTGGTCTGAAAGCACACTGAACCCCCCTGAAATCCACTGTAGGTTTTCAGTATAGAGTAGCATCCTGATGAGTGAGGTAAAACCCTTCCAGCGTCCTGTGCTGGAAAACAGTGAATGAAGCCACTCTCATGCCTTTCCAGAGATGGCAGCACTCATGAAATGTGCATTTGTGTGTTAAACAGAAGCAGAGGTGTGCCATATGGCTGGAGCATGGCAGTCTGCAGGGGATTGTTTCAATAGTGGCTAAAAAGCCATTGCCTCGGCATGGCACTCTCAATAATGCACTGCTGGGCAGAATGAGTGTGTTTCCACAGCCCATCTCTCCTGCCCCTTCATTCAGAGTTCAAACAAATATGATAGACAACCTCAGGCTATCTGTTCAAGCTTCATGAAACATTAAGGTTATTCATCAGAAAGAATCTGATGGAAATGCACATTTTAGAAAGTTGAAAACGACAGCAATCTTGTCTGTGCAAAATGTTTCATCAAAGTCTCTTTCAAGAAAAATCTGTTCACTCTGCGACCATATTTGCAACACCTATGGATAGTTTATTTAAAACATAGTCCTATCGGAATGAATTTAGGAATCGGCAACAAAATATCAATTGACCAGTCTGATTATTTTTGTTTGGGGATGCACAGAATTTTTGTTTACTGAAAATGATCTGTGCATCGATGGATTTGCTCTTTAGTGTTTGCACTTTCAGCAGTAAAAATTAAACCACACTGAACTAAACTAATCTGAACTTTAACTATGAAAACTGGACTGACACAGTTTGAATTTACTAGAACTTCTATGTTAAGCTGCTTTGACACAATCTACATTATAATAGAGCTAGATGAAGATGAATCAAATCTGTCGCAAATGGAATTTTCAGTTTTCACCTGAAAGAGAAAAATGGCAAAAATATGAGCTAAAAAAAGGATATTATAGTTTCCCTCTCCCTCCAGCCTTAGTTACTGTATGATGTGAAGCAGCTTTCACAGTTCGTACGGAAAGCACTATGCTATAAAACCCATTTATTTCAATAGCTACACTGACCAAGGTAGAATAGCTCAATATACTTGTCTTTGCATGAACCACACATTCTCACTACAAAAGCAAAGTCCGTTCAAATAATAAACCAAGTTATTCATATTTTATACTTGTTCTTGCTGCCAACAATAGCACTATTGTACTTTCAAAAAATGACACCTCTTGACTCACTCTCCTCCTCCTAAATGTGACCAATTTTATTGGTTTGTGTTTTTTATTTTAGAATTTAAACCTTACAAAATTACTTTTTATTATATATATATATATATATAATATATATATATATATATATATATATATATATATATATATATATATATATATATATATATATTATATATATATATATATATATATATATATATATTACACCACGTTTTCAGTTTTCGGTTAAGTGCATGCGAAATGTTCAGTTTCAGCACAGAATTTTCATTTTAGTGCATCACTTTTTTTTGCATAAGCTGTAATTAAGTTTAAAACATGTAGTTTGCTCCAGCTACTGCACATCATTCACCATGGTTGGCAAATATTTTACAACCCCAATCTATGTGGTTGTTTCAGTGATAATCAGAGGATGGGTAAAAACACAGGGAAAGCATTAATAAAATCCTGAGCAAAAACCTGTGGACAAAACTTGACAGAAACAATATATGATGTGCTGTGATGTGACATCTGTGATGTGACATCAGGTACAAGGTAATTATCAAACAACAACAATTGACATAACAAACAATTGAATCAGTAAAGACAGCTCCCCCCAAAAAAAAGAATAACGATTGGCTTTTTTGACTGAAAGGTGGAACTTCTTTCACTGTGGTGGCCATATTGAGTGTTGCACTTTTGTCCATTATTATTAATGCAAGTGAACCATCTTTGTGTACAGTATATACAGTCCTTCATATTGCTTTTTCAATTAGCCTTCAGAGCATGAATCATAGAATTCCGTCTCTAGATATTTTATTTTATAATTCATAAGCAAAATCTCTGTACCGTACCTCAATACAGTTTTCAATGTTGAAGAGTTTTCCTACTCTTTTAAATCACATCTAACTTTGAGGTGGTGATCTTGAGTACGGTGAGTACATTATGTTTCCTACAAGGCACAACATGGCAGACAAGCTCTTTTTCTTCACAAACAGTGTTAAACAGTGATCCACAAGGTGGTGCTAAATTGAAATTCAATAACAGTAGATCATTCCTTTCAAGATATCGGGTCGATACCTATTGTTAATGTGATGTCAGGCCCTAATGACAGTCCTGATCTATTTTTAGATGAGCTGCATACATTACCCACAATGCAGGTGGACAGAATGGATGAGCGTCAGCATGTTCAGACCTTTGCTTTTTCACTCATTCTTGGAAAAAGCTGAGTGAGGGAGTTTGTTTCTTCACGGTCATTGTCTTGTAATGTTATTCACATTTAGTTAATTTCTGTAATCTTATTTTCTGGAATATAAGTCATGTTTTTTTATTGTCTTGAACATGCTGCAACCATACCAAACCATTCCAAAAAAAAAAAAAATGTACGCAAATACAGATTTTGAAATCAGAATTTTTTCAACTTTTCCTCCAAATTTTTATTAATTTTTTTTTATCAAATGAATGACATTAGAGTTTATCTTATTTTTTACATGTTGAAGTTTGCAAACATTACCAATATTTTATATTATTCATGAATAAGCTGTCAACTGAGAATTATTTTGATGATCACTGAATCTGTCCATTAATTCTTTGATTATTGTTTCTTTGACCTTCTTGCTGCGAGACAACAGCACTACCCACTGCGCCACCACGCCACCCTCTTTGATTAGTCAATTAAATGGATAACATACACATATTATTTGCTAATAAATGTAGAATCAAATAAATCATATCAATCCATAATGGAATATATTCTTCCACATGCTGCCTAGTGTTGTCCTCCAAAATTGTGCAATTTCAAGGCTATACAAATGAATGCATCTATAAATGTATCTGTGTAGGCTGTGCTGCACACAAAAAACGGTTCAATATAAAAAATAACATTCATGAACAAAAAACAGCTCCGTGTTTACCACTTTAATGCAGAATAGTACTTGAAAGCAATGTGAACATTACACTTACGTCAATTTTTATCATCCCTGTTGTCTAAAGTGACTTAAATGAGCACAATAAAAGCAATCAAAGTAACAAAACACCATGTAAATGAAATCAAGTATATAGACCATTTTGAGGGATGTAAACAAAAGCAATGGTCCCACAACACATTTCCTGTTTTACATGTTTTTTTATTTCTATAGCTTGCGAGAATCCAAAAAGAGCCACATATTTATAAATAATGTTATGACAGCTGTTTTAACATTTAAGTTATGATTGAGTTGCCTCTTGTTACAGTTATGAAATAGATGATAACAAGCAGGAAATGTTCACGGGCCAATAACATGACCACATTGAAATGGTCTATACAATGGTGCTCAGCATAATTGAGTACAGCCCATTTTGAAAATGAATTTTGATCCATTTCTCAGTGAATATAGGTGATGTATTTTGGTGCATTTAAACAAAACAGATTTATTAAACAGATATATTTATTAAAATAATATTTTAGTCACCAAACATATTTAGAAATTGAAAGATAATACAATTAAATAAAAAATATTCAATATTTAAATTCAATTAAATATTGCAAATAAAAAAATTAACAAAATTTCAACTTAATAAATTTTTTTTTTTTGCTTTTCTTGCTTTTTCTATTTTTAAAATTTGTATTTAATATCTTTCTATAACATATAAATTTGGTTGTACTAGTTTTTGGACTGTTATAGTAATTTATTTTGTTAGAACAAAATAACTTCCGATAACAGTCCAAAAACTAGATCTGGATAAGCTCCAGATTTGGCTTTAGTACTGACTAATCTAATGTTTATGCACAAATATAATATTGTATAGCTTCTTATTAAAAACATGAATTTAAAAAATAGATTTGTGAGGGTGTACTCATATGCTGAGCACTGTATGTACTGCAGTTTTGCTAAAGCCCAGCTATCCAGTGTAAGCAGAACATTTCTCTCAGCAGCTCTTCTTTTGGTCTATTTGTGGAGGCTAAGCTGCTGTTTTTGGTCTGGGTGCCTGAGGGCAAGACAGACAGGTGAGGTGCAGTCCGGCTGTTGTCTTCTGACAAATTCTGCAAGAGGATATGGTGGGGTCAGTGGGGCTCTGTTAAAACCAGCCAGAGAGATTGGCAGTGAAAGTATGACTCACTGTCACCTGCTTCTTTCTCTATCACTGACTCACTTTCTCTTTATTGATGGAATACAAGCACAGATTGATTTCTCCTTACTCATTTACCTCACTGTTTTTACAGCATTCTCTAACATCATACTTAGAGGCTAATAAAGTGAGTAGGTCTTGTAGATTTAATGGGCTTGTGTGTAAAATTTTGGCATTACCAGCAACACCAAATTAACACAATGATTTATATGTTTTATTTGAATAAACGTTACTTCATAGAATTGTTGCATTTTTTTTATCAAGCCCCGCCCATTATTTGTGCGCGCAGACCCGGGAAAATTGAAACCCCCCAGCCCTGCCCACAAACACTGTAGAAAGAAAAAGAGGAAGACAAACTCTGTAGCAGATCCCAGTTGAATCATGTCGCAAAGACGCTGTGCTCTGAAGTGTGAGGGAAAGTTAGTGTTATTTTCCCTACCCAAAGATGAGGCTGTGAAGAGTCAGTGGTTGAAGTTTATTTTTGCAAAAAAACCTCAGCATTATAGCCCCAGCCTTGTGTTGTGTTCCCGTCATTTTTCTGACTGTTTCAGCAGTCTACACACTTAAAACGGGGGATTCATCAGCTGTTTGTTAAAGGAAGGATCAGGAAAGACTATTGATGTATGGTACTTTTGTCAGAGCTTGACAGGAATTTTACAGTACACAGTTCATGGATCAGATCTTCCTCCATTTCACAAGTGTAAGTACGATTAAAATGGTTGCCTACTTGTTTTCTCCAGCTTGCAAATTATGTATTTAATTGTGTTTTGTTACTTCTAACCGCTTGTAGTGTATCTGGTTAACTCTTTATTTTCTTATATGGCATCTAAAGCCACATTGAAAACACGATGCGTGCCACTTTGTTTATGGATTTACATGCGTTTGTGAGCTCGCGATGCACTGCCGTTTGAGTTGCTATGGCCACTGTTAGCTGTTCCAACACATGTGCTGCGGTCAAGTTTTAAAATAGTTCAACTTTTGCCACTGCGTGAATTAATACTGAATGTTTGTCACTGTTTTTACTTATAGGTATGAATAGAGCAATAGGCTGGTGTTAAACTGTGTTGCTTTAATGCACTCCTGCACTGGGCACACACATACACTCTGCACTCTGATTACTTCAACAATGTTGATAAGCCGTAATGGGTATTTCTCTGAACGCGAGTATTACATATAATTGCTGAATATTACTTTTAATTGCATTATATTATAGTAATATATAAAATATATTGCATCTGAATATATTTTTATTGAAAAGCTTTCTTACATTTTCATAGAGTCATGCATTTAACTTTTGATAAATTGTAAGCTTGAAAAAACAACAGAAATTTGCTTCACTGTCACATTTGATCAATGTTATGCTTCTTTGCTAAATATTTTTTATCCAGATAATTTGACTGACATTAAACTCTCAGCTGTTAAACTGTTAATTTGAGATTTCAGTCTGTGGTGGAAGAAGCTATTTCTTCACACATAATACACACACTCCAATTGCTGTATAAACACAATATTTAATTAATTGACACTAAGTATCTACTTTATAGCCTGAAGCGATTAGGAGTAAAATTAGCATAGCAATTATGAATAAAACACATCTGCAGACCAATCAACATCAAGGAACTGACCATTTTAAAAAATGTAAATATGTAGTTAATAAATACATAACATGTACTGTAGCTCAGTGGTTAGCACTGTTGCACTGTCACAGCAAGAAGGTTTCTTTACACAGCATTTCTGTGTGGAGTTTGCATGTTCTTCTCGTGTTCACTTGGTTTCCCCCACAGTCTAAGCACATGCGCTATAGGTGAATTGAATAAACTAAATTGACCGTAGTGTATGTGTGTGGATGAGTGTGTAAAGATGTTTCCCAGTACTGGGTTGCAGCTGAAATGGCATTCGCTAAAACAGGATGGATAAGTTTGCGGTTCATTCCGCTGTGGCGACCCCTAATTAATAAAGGTACTAAGCTGAATGAAAATGAATGAATGGATAATATCAGCAGTGAATAATCTCATCATCATCTATTCCGCAAACAATGCTGAATGCTTCTCAATGACAGTGTATCATAGCATTTCAGATATATGAATCATGCACAGCTTTTAATATCTTACTGGGTTGTGCCATTCTGCTTGATTGTGCCTCACTTTTCTCCTTGACCACCAGTTTCCTCTGCGGCTCCCAGGGGCTCCACCCAGAGAGTGCTCCTTCACTCCAGGCATTAACTGCCCTCCATTATTAATGAGAGTGTCATGCAGTCACGCTTCTGCTCTGATCTGAGCACAGTCCATGGGACTGATTTCAACAGGTGACTGAGGATGTCCTGTTCCACCTTCAACAGATTTAATTGTGCAATTTGGTGGATGAACTACTTTTGATATGGGCTGTTGACCTGGTGAGGTTATTTTAAAGTATTGTAGTTTTATAATATAGAAAAAACATAATATGCTTATGCTAATTGGAATTGGTAGACCCCCTTAGATGAAGCTGACTGACCCTGGAGTTTTTGCCTGGTACATTTCTCCACTAATTCCATCACAACATATGTAAACTCACATAGACTGTCAGATCGCTTCAGGTCATGAATAAGTTATAGAGGAATAACATGATGAATTGTTTATGGAATCTGACATGAATGAGATCTCGCAGTGATGTATATTACTTTCCAAAAGAATAACCGTGTTGCTGAAAAGATTCCGTGATCTAAGTCACTTCATGCTGTTTGTAGCATGAGAAGGTTACTCTCTGTAACCCCAGACCAGCAGGACATCCTAGATTTTAATGGCTATTTGATCCAGCTTACCTGTGTTTTTTAACACTTAGTAAAACTACCTAAAAGATTTAAAGAAGTATAGTAACCAGGCTCATGAAATATATGAGAAATTAGAAATACTGTACATGCTTAAGCCTACAATATTTAGAATCACAAAACAACTTTTAAACATACATTTGACTGCAGTTTCTTCATAAAATTAATGCTATGGAACAGCCTTTGTTGCCTTACACACTAATGATTTTTACAGGGATATATCATCGTTGAATAAAGGATTGTTTTGGGCGGCACAGTGGCTCAGTGGTTAGCACTGTCGCCTCAGAGCAAGAAGGTCGCTGGTTGCTGAGTCCCGGCTAGGCCAGTTGGCATTTCTGTGTGGAGTTTGCATGCTCTCTCCGTGTTCTCCCACAGTCCAATGACATGCGCTATATGGGTGAATTAAATAAACTAAATTGGCCGTAGTATATGAGTGTGTGTCTTATTGAAACGGATGCACTACGTAAAACATTTGTTGGAATAGTTAATGGTTCATTCTGCTGTGGCAACCTGTGAAATAGAGACTAAGCTGAAGGAAAACGAATGAATGAACGAAGGATTCTTTTCATGAAGTTATTTGCACAACAGGGTGACATGGTGCTGCAGTGGGTAGCACGATCGCCTCACAGCAAGAAGGTCGCGGATTTCCTCCGTGTGCTCCGGTTTCCCCCACAGTCCAAAGACGTGGTATAGGCTAATTGAATAAGTTAAATTGGCTTTCCTCCGTGTGCTCCAGTTTCCCCCACAGTCCAAAGACGTGGTATAGGCTAATTGAATAAGTTAAATTGGCTGTAGTGTATGTGTGTGCATGTCAGAGTGTGTTTCCTAGTGCTGGGTTGCAGCTGGAAGGGCATCTGCTGTGTAAGACATATGCTGGATAAGTTAGCTGTTCATTCCGCTGTGGCAACCCCTGAAAAATAAATGCACTAAGCCAAAAGAAAATGAATCAATGAATGAATGAGTGAAGGATTATTTTCATGAAGTTATTTGCACAACACCAAATAAATACCACAAAGCAACATAACAATGCCTATGATTTGTAATTAAAATGTTTGCCTCACCTGTCCACTCCTGTTTGGTAGCTCAATTTGTATGGTGTTGTACTTGTAATTCTGATCACTCTGGTTAAAGTCCTGTGAGGCAACACTATTGGTTGGGTTTAAGAAAGGGTTTGGATCAGTGGTTCAGAAGGTGGATGTGTACAAGAAGGACATGTATCTGAGACACAATACAAATTGTATCGTAAGTAACATAGTTCATTCATCATTCATTCATTTTCTTGTCAGCTTAGTCCCTTTATTAATCTGGGGTCGCCACAACGGAAAGAACCGCCAATTTATCCAGCATTTGTTTTACACAGCGGATGCCCTTCCGCAACCCAATTTCTGGTAAACATCCATACACACTCATTCACACTCATACACTACAGACAATTTAGCTTACCCAATTCACCTGTAGCACATGTCTTTAGACTGTGGGGGAAACCAGAGCCCCCAGAGGAAACCCACGCGAATGCAGGGAGAACATGCAAACTCCACACAGAAACACCAACTGACCCAGCCAAGGCTCGAACCAGTGACCTTCTTGCTGTGAGGCAACAGCACTACCTACTGCACCACTGCGTCGCCGTAACGTAGTTCAGATTCTCAAAAATGTTGACCATGTAATGCAATGTAATTTACATTTTACAAAAATGTAGGCTGAGGCACATATTCCCAATGAGCTGAAAATATGTCTCTGTGGTGACATTTGCTTCTCTAAAATGGTACTACATTTCTTTATGCTTGTTTAATGGCAGTTCCAAATTATAAGGTCAATGTGAGTGGTGCTAAAAACCATGTTCGTCTTGGTAACAAAACTTGGAAGAAATGAGGAATGTACTGTCAAAGATCCTTCACTGCGGTATTGGTTTGTGTTTCCCAAGAGGATGAGGTGGCAAGGAATCCTGCCAATGGTTTCTCCTTGAGGTGGTGAAGAGCAACTTCCTGAGAGCAATGGATCCATCTTTTCTGTCTATCGGGTCATGAAGAGGTGACTGTCATCCATAAGGGGACATAGGGGTTGCTGCCATTCTCTGCATGCCAAGGCCTGCTGCCATCTGCCGTTATGGGAAGAAGCAATATACCTCAAGTCTGTGAGGGGCAATGGGGGTATATGTGACAAATTGGTTGGGGCCGAGAGGGTGTGTAAGGATACATTAAGGAGCTACAAGGGTGAACCATGAGAGATCACCTATGAGACATCATCAGTCCCAAAATCCTAATTTGTGCTTAAATGAATAGAAATAGTACTTTTTACAGCCTCTAGTGTCTATTTAATCTGGAAATAGAATGCATATGTATGTTTTTGAGGTGTTTTACTTAAAATGTTTATTTTTTTTGCATATATAAAGGAGTTTGACACAGACCTACAGTATATATATATATATCAATTGCTTGTGCAGCCAATATCCCAGGTGCAAGCTGATTTGTATTCTTGATCTATTTCTGCAATAACACTAAAAGCTGTAAATGCTCATGGAATGGTGTAATGGAGCGTTCCATGAAGTCGATTAGCAGCCACCCAACAGCATTACCTGTTCGTTAATGATGCTGAATGTGTGTGATATGATTTCCTGGGCTCTTTATGGTGGAATATTGTTGTTATGGCCTGTGGCATTCATGTGGCAACTCTCAGTGTCAAAATCACAGAACAAAAACAAAAAGCACTGACATATTTTTTCGAGTGGTATACGGTGGGATGTGGTGAAATGCATTAGACAGACCATTAAGTTGATTGTTTAATAGAGAGTCCATATATTTTAATGTGACTTAGGCATTAATGGGTATTTTCACTGCTACACAAATACATAGCCATTATGCATCTGATTTGCTAATAAGTGATGCATGAAACATGGTGAGACTGGTTCGGAAGTAGTTTTAGTTAACTGTTTGAACCATGTTGTATGGGCCTTGACAGTAAAGGAATGTCTGGCTGAAGAAATGAAAACATCATCAGTGTCTTAAATTTTGTTATGCGTTTATGTAAGAGAATCCACTTTCATTATGTGATAATCCTACAACAATCCTCTGTCTCTGCCTGCCTGCCTGCTTTATCTACATTGTTTTGAAAAGAGATAACCATCCTTGTCTTCCTTGTGTGACCGGGATACTTTTTGTGTAAAGATCATATTTTTTAAACTTGTTTTTACTAAGTTTTATTAAATAGTGCTACAGTATAATTGTGTGCTCGGCATCTGAAACTGTGCTAACTGTATTGGTTAGCACCTTTAAAACTGCCCTAATGTCTAAGGTGGCCTGTTGGGAAAATCTATTGCCCATGCAGCTCTGATGCAGGCTATTGCAGCTGTTCATGTACGTCTTTATCAGGTACAGTGACTTGTGTTGTTATATTTGCCTGGTTGTGACACTGAGCTATAGAGGTTTTGTTGTCTCTTTGCTGAGCAAGCTTTTGGCAGCTTTACCAAAATGCTGAAAGCCATGAAACTGAGATTTTCCGTTATCTACTGGTCCTTGTATTTGTGAAGCTAGTCTGTGAAATGCTGTTATTGCGGGTTTTTGTTCTTTTAAAATAAGTTAATAGTCTACCTGTGTTTAGAAATTTCACCTCTTAACTGACTTTGCTTGTTCACAATGAACAAATTGTTACTGTATGTCAGCTAAACTGATAATTCGCAAAAAAAATTCAAACTGTCATCATTTATTCACTCGTTAGTGGTTTAACATAAAATACAAAAGAAGATATTTTTAGAATAATGTTGGAATTTGTAAACTGGTAGCTATTGACTTGCATACTATATATTTTTCCTAGTATGGATGTCAGTGTTACCAACATTCTTCACAATATCTTCATTTGTGATCAGCAGAAGAAATACATTCATAAAGCTTTAAAACTAATTGAGGGTGAATAAACGATAACAGAATTTTTATTTTTGTCTAAACTATATTCAAAACGCTTTGGGGGGTTATTTTGTTAGAGTATTTCTCGTTACAGTAGTTTTCAAATTCCATATGACTTCTGTATTAAGAGTGGCATTTTGTTTTGCTCGTTGTTTTTTTGTTTGGTCTCATACAACATTTTGTTCCAAAGGTTAGTTTAAAAAATTTTTTTTGAATGTCTGTTTAAAAGTTTAGTAAATTTATAATCACAATTATGAATGTTTTTTTGTCTTTTGAGGGGGGTCGGCATGTTGGCTTAGTGGTTAGCACTGCCGCCTCACAGCAAGAAGGTCGCTGGTTCGAGTCCTGGCTGAGCCAGTTGGCGTTTCTGTGTGGAATTTGCAAGTTCTCTCCGTATTGGCATGGGTTTCCTCCAGGTACTTTGGTTTTGCCCCACAGTCCAAAGACATGCACTAAAGCTGAATTGAATAAACTAAATTGTCTGTATTGTAGGGCTGGACAATATTGCAAAAATAAATATCACGGTATCATGTTTCATAACCTTCGATATCGATAATTATTGAAGATTTTTTAACAGTACAATTAGGAATATTAGGATTTATTTTATATAACCACTTTATTTTAATTTACCAACATTACTAAGGCAAATAGTTTTAATAGTCAAAAAATTATATTTAAATAAAATATCTGATCTCTTTATAATAAAATAAACATAAGTGTTAAAAAGACTTGATAAATAAAATGATACAAAGTGCATGCAATGATAAAGGTAGATCAACATTTGTAAGGTAACATTTACATTAACAATAATAACACGTCGGCGCCAATAGCCTAGTGGTTAGTGCGTCGACATATAACACCCTGGTGTTTGTGGCGACCCGAGTTCGATTCCTGGCTCGAGGTCCTTTGCCGATCCTTCCCCTCTCTCTCTGCTTCCCATACTTTCCTGTCTGTTAATCTCCACTGTCCTGTCAATAAAGGTGAAAACCCCTAAAAAATAATTATAAAAAAAAACAAAAAAAAAAAAACAATAATAACACCTCAAATTCTGTAAATAAAACAAATTATGATAATTCAGAGCTTTCAAGTAAAGGCACTAACTATCATTATCTGCAACATTACAAATAGTGAAGTTGAATGACTATATTACTCAATTAATGAATGACTATAATACTAAAAAGAAAAGAAACCAAAAAGCCACTTTTTTATTTACAATCTCCTGACTGCTGCTCTATGTCACTCATTTTTGCATGTGTTGTTATTCTAACCTGAAGTGCACATGCTTTCCTTCACCATTTTCTATGGCGTCTCTCGTAACTAGGTGACCATCGACTGTTTTGTCAGAGGATGACAATCAGACAACATATTCAATAATATAATGAATCATTTAAAAAATCTGAATATATATTTTACACACATATTAATATATATATATGTACTCACATTTACATAAGTAAATAGATGGATTGACAATCTGCTGCGTTTTCTGCAGGCATTATGAGTGATATTTTGTGATTACTTTGTCAAAAGGAGCAGAAACTGTTACTAGTACATTTCAAGCACAAATGTATAATCAGTTCTGATTTCAGTTAAGTGATTTCAATAAAGTAGGCAGTCTTTATTAAAATTACTTTATTAAAAGTAAAATAAAGACTTTTTTAGATCACTTAGAGAAAAATCAGTGGCTGCTTCAAATTAGCTGTCAGCTTTAGATAAATTACTATTAAAAAAAAGTTCCAGTTTCTCACACATCTCCATTAGGATTCATTGAAAAGGTTAATACGCTTCTTTAACATGCCCTCACCCCTCACAAACAAACACATCCTAGTGTGAGATTGATTTCGGGACATCTGATAATATTTTTTCTGGCCTTGAATGTCTGTGATTCTGGCTACACAGTCTCCATGGCAACGGGGCCCGTCATCCTCATCGTCGCCCAGCTGTGCGCTGCCATACATGCCCAGACTCTCAAACCCTCGTACTGCTTCAGAGATGCTCCACTGCGGTCTAATCTTCTCCCACTTCATGCCCTTCATCAAAGTGTGTCTCTGCCTTGTTTTGTGAGTGCAAATAGAAAACATAAGCACCAAGTGTGCAACTCTTCCACTGTAAAATGACAGAACGCTTTGTGGGTTTCTGTGAATTCCATTGAAGAGTGGCTCATAATGAGACATGTATCAGATTATCATGTGGTGTGGGCAGGTGTGAAGTCGAAGCTTTCAGGCTTTCAGAAATCTGTATTTTTGTCAGCTCCCACAGTAGGAAGCCTTTTTCCTCTATAGCTATGTTTCCATCTAAAGATGCAAATTAAAGGTATGCACAAAACTGGAATATCGCATAAAAAATTTGTGAATAAATCACCGTTTCCATCCAATGAGTGAAAGAGAGCAAAATCTTCACTTCATGAAAATAACTAAGCTAAACATCCAAAAGAAAAAAGGAAATTTGCTGCCACTTTTATTAATATACAGTAATAATATATAAGTATTTGTGCCTCAGAAAAGAAAACACAATAATTGTGCAGTGGCTTTTAGGGGAGTGAGATACTGTTTATGGATGCAGGTTCTGAAGACAGTTTTGGGAAGGTAATAATACTCAACCACTTTAATGACAGACTTTGTCTAAAACATTTTAGAATGACGAAAACAACATTCGAGAGTCTGCTGGTTTGTCCATTAATGTTATCCAATCGTTTTTGTTATTACATGATCTATTACACGTGCTTTGAATGTTATCACTCGATTGAATGAACGTTATCAGTGGTTAGCAGCTAAAAGATATTGGCCAGTAGGGGCCTTCTGCACCTACTGGTAGACTCAGAAGGCTGTTATCATCCATCCACTTTGTTTATCAGCTATATTAATAGAGAATACTGCAGATTCAGATCTGTTTTTACAGTACTGTGACGATTGGGTTTAGGGTTGGAGTAGGGGCAAATGTTTATAAAATACAATTAATGGGAAATTTAATTAATGATACAGTGGCGCAGTGGGTAGCACAATCACCTCACAGCAAGAAAGTCACTGGTTCGAGCCCCAGCTGGGTCAGTTGGCATTTGTGTGTGGGTTTCCTCAGGGTGCTCTGTATTTTATTCATAGAAAGTAACTAGTGTGTGTTTCCTTCAATTATTTTACAATCAAGTAACGCACTCTTCATTCAAAAATGTCTCACTTGAAATATGTGAGCATGGTTACTGTACAAAACTTGTCAGTGAACTGTGAGGGCAAAAAAAAAAAAAAATAAATTTATAAAATATTCGTTCATTAATCGTAATCAAGTTAACATTTTCAATTAATTGAGATTTTGATTTTAGGCCAAATGGCCCAGCCCTAGCTGCTGGTTGATTTTTGTTGGAAAGTCTGTTGTATGCATCAAAAAACTTGAAATGGTAATATACTGATTTAAATTACCAATTTGAATCATGATTTCTCCTGTGTCAAGAGCTCTTTGAGTTTTTTATTTATTTTATTTTTTTTTAAGTTGTCTGGAATGGATGCGTCATGTTCACTGCGATGAGGATAATAGATAACTTCTATATACTCACTTAAAGATATCTACAGTGAGTGGACATTAGCCAGAATCAGATTTATGCAGTTTTTTGTCTCTCTTCAAATGCTGTAAGAACCCAGTGGTTTTGCAGAATTTATTTTTCACTTATAAGTTCCATGCACAGTAAGGCCATGTGCACACTGTACAGTTTCAAGCACGACAACTGCATTTAAACACAGTTTGTTTTAATAGAAACAAACAAATTTAAGTGAGATGTTTTATTTTTTATTCTTCTTATTTAAAATTTAATTAGCACTTCAAGGTTTTATGTTAGAAATGTTATTATGAAAGATATATTTTCTATGTATAATTGGATGGCAAGATTTTAAAACAAGCTTCTTTATGAACAGTATTTCATTAGTACATCTACAATTACATCTAGTTGCTAATTAAGCTAATTATAGCTGATTTGTTTTATTACAGAAGTTATTTCAAATCAATACAGTGTAAAATTCAAAGGTGAAAAATGGCTAATAATAATTAAACTATTGCTATTACAGCAGTTATTTTACAATATTGCTATTCATGTATTAAAAGTAAATGTTAATAACACCATACTCATATGTTTAACCAAAGCCACTATGGCTAAAATATCTGTCACTTTAGATAAAAATGTCTGCAAAATAACAAAGAAGTGTAATGTAGACAAAAATGAGGGTGGCATGGTGGCGCACAGCAAGAAGATCGCTGGTTTGAGCCCCGGCTGGACCAATCTTGCATATTCTCCCCATGTTCACGTGGGTTTCCTCCGGATGCTCTGGTTTCCCCCACAGTCCAAAGACATGCTAAATTGGCCATAGTGTGTGTGTGTGTGTGTGTGTGTGTGTGTGTATGTGTGTGTGTGTGTGTGTGTGTGTGTGTGTGTGTGTGTGTGTGTGTGTGTGTGTGTGTGTGTGTGTTCCAGTACTAGGTTTTGGCTGGAAGAGCATCTGCTGCGTAAAACATGCTGGAATAGTTGGCGATTCATTCCGCTGTGGGGACCTCTGATAAATAAGTGACTAACCCGAAGGAAAATGAATGATTGAATGAATGAATGTGGACAAAAATGTAGGTAGAAGGTAAAAGCTGCTTTGCCCCTGTAGTCTCTTTACAGATTTCTATTTTCATAATCCTCCACTGTTTTAGAATAGAGGATTCTAGATCACAGTAAACTAAATGTAGGTTTGTTCTTTCAAGAAACATTTTTAAAGTGCATGGCTGAATCCAAGTGTAGAAGCATTTAGCCTATTTGACTCGCAGCCTGGGGGAGGGTTACTGTAGGTCTGTAACGATCATCCATTTAATCACTGTCACTATGATTCTTGGTCCTCCTTTCTGTGGACTGTACTGCTAATGTCCTTGTACATACAGTTTGTACAGCAGGTTTGCCTTGATTCGACTTCATCCAGTATTTAATTCTAGTACTTGTGTTTGCAACAGAGCTATTAACAATATCACATGAACAAGTGTTTCCACATAATAAGTCATAATCCTGAATAGATCCTGAATATACAATAATTCAATAAATAACAAGTTAGCAAAGAATAACTTGCACTTTAGACAGTTACTTTCTCTGTGTTAGCTCTTACAATGGGAATGCAGCAGTTCTAATCAAATAGCAGAAATAATAATTCTTGTGTGTCTTTACACAATACACAGACTGATGTAAGTGACTTGATTTGATTTTGAATGAATTCAGCATTTTGAATGAAAGATTTAGTGACCCGTACTCAAAGACTGTCAATCTGTGCCAATTTACACAAAACTCACCCTATAGTATTGAAGATTACTGATCTTGAATGGGATTTAAGACCAAATGAAGGATAAATTGTAACGCATGGTGTCATTTGATTGATTTGAATGCAATTGGCAGTTTCGAGTCGATCTATTGAATGACACATTTACTCATTAGGACATAGACTTATTTTTTCTGAATGAAATCAACCTCTTGAATGAATCGAATAAATAATTTAAAGATTTACTCAAATTAGCAAACTCATTTGTTTCTGAATTAAATCAGTGTTTTTCTGTAGAATCAGTTGAATTAATTAAACACTAAATAAAATCAGTGTTTGTGAACTTGTCGATTCAATGGATGAGTCAATGATTTACTCATAAAACAGTTAAGCAAGTTGTTTCTGACTGAAATCAATGTTTTTGAGTGAATGGATGAGTAAATGATTCAAAGACTCCTTAAACAGTAACCTGAATTACTTCTGAATGAAATCATGTTTTTATTTTAATAATTAATTAAATAAAATGAATTTGCTTCATTTTTTTAAATTAAAGAATGTCAGTAAAACTTAGCGTTGTAAGCAAAATGAGTGAGTAAAACAATGATTCATTCAACAGTTTCAAAGACATACACTTGTCATCTCTTATTGGCACAACACTATAGTGTTTTTGAAAAGTTTTGCATACAACTCACAGCGTTGTTCAAAATAAGGAGCCACAAAAACTAGTAGAACAACTAAGAACAATGTATCATTATGCATGCCAGTCAAACAATTGGTCATATCGTACATAAAAGAATGCATTAGGGCTGGGAGATTAGTCAAAGGAGATTTTCATGCGCATTTTGTCTAGTAAAGCAAGCCACCACCATGTGCTTTCAGATGGAGCAGAGTACTGCACAGAGAGTCATACTTCTCTGATAAGCTATACAAGATCGATTTAATTAACTGATAATGAGATCAAGTTAATCATTCTGTGATGATCACAGCTATACATATAGATCTGTGTAGTAAATACAGCATTTGAAATTACTAAATATAATTACATGTTTATACTCCAAACTTTGCTGAAATCCTTCTGTTAGATGATATCATACTTGTGTGTGTGTTTGGAGTTTGGAGAGTGCTCTCTGGCCTTTTGGAGGAGATTTACTACTGTTCACACAACCATGCTTCCTCGGTAAGATGCTCAATCAAGTCTGCAATTTCACTTCCATTAATTGCTCAGCCCTAGAATGCATATACTGTAGTATATTTTAGCACAAACAGTTTTGTAGTTCACATTGTTGTGTTTGCTGTCAAGCACTCACACATATGCCTATACTGTACATGTAAAACACATGCGCATGTTGTCACCATTTTTCACAAAATTGTACTCTTGTAATTTACATTTATTTGAGAATGGTAGCATTGTAAAAGGTTTGCACTTTGAAATACATTTTTCTAATGTGTACATTTTTAGGCTCCTAAAATAAAAATGTTTTAAAAAAAATAGCATTTCTGTATTTGGTAGCAAATTAAATAGATAAACGCACCCTGAGCCTGTCTAGAATAAGTAAACATATAAAAGCAAAGTGAAATTAGCATTGTTTTTCCCTTTATAGTTTACCAGAAAGGTTGATGATACTCTGCGGGACCCGCTGTAAGAATGATTCATAAAACCTCCCTGATCCTCATCCACCCCAGAGCAGAGATTAAGACCGGAGCACAAGTGTTTGTCAATTAATGTAATAATAGAGCAGCTAAATGGAAGCATGAGGCTCATTTGGATGTATTTAATCAGATTTAATAGCTGTAAGTAAGCCTTGTGCTGCGCCGGAGGAAGTGAGGCTTGATCCGATTGGCTGAAAGACAACAGTGCGGGTCCCTCATTGGATGGCTTGCCTGTCACTTTTTTTTCTTCTTGTTGCTATGTTTGCTAGGAGAATAAGAGCGGTGCAAAGGACAAGGCCGGTCACATTCTCGTCACCTTGAGGTGCTGGAATGGCCTCACTAACGTCGTCTGTCATTTACCATTTATGCTTGTGTCATGATGTCGTTGCTGTAGGAGGACTTTAGGGAACACTGAAGGAAATGAAAAGAGGTATACAATAAAAAACAGATAAATCCGCTGGTCTGAGAGATAGTGACAGAGTCCCAAAGCCCCGGGAGATCGGACCGGTCCTCCCAACCCCCCGCTTGCGTAAGTCCAAATCTGTTGCCTTTGCAGAAGCTAAAATAGCATCAGCCATGTCAGCACGCAAGGGTGCTTGCAGCAGAGAAAGGTATGAAAATTAAAAATTTAGAAATTGACAGAGGAATGAGGCTGACTTGGGGCTTCTGTCTCACCTCATCGTCTCTTCTCTGGCTAGTGCTTGTATTTCTCAGCTCTGAGATAGAGATGCTGAGGAAGGAAAAGCACCTCAGAGGTTTGATTTGAGAGGAAGAGTTGTTTATGTTGATATTGTGACAGATGTTACACTCCCCACTGATTTATTACTGTCAGACCAAGCGGAAGGAAATTTATTGGAAAAAAATGTTTATTTCAGAAAAAATGGAATGAAAGAGTCTGTAAAGTATGTCCTCATTGAACTGCGGGCCCACTGGGAAACCGGAGCCAGCATTTGTGTCTGATTTGTCTACAGGCTTCTAAACACAGATTCTGATAAATGGATCAAGTTTGTATCATGTTTCATTGTTAGTTATGGGAATGTATTACCAAAAGTAAATGTAAGTGTTCGCAATAAGTCTTATTTCCATAATACGACATGTTTCAGAATCGGAATGGAGCCAGACTGAAAGCAAGATGTTGTGCCTAACAATCCAAGCAAATATTGGCTTTTGTTAGCTTTGTCTACAGTATTTGCTAATGTAGTAATGAATGCTAATGAGTTGAAGCTATAACACTGTATATGCGTACAGTTGAATTTTTTTAGCCCTTCCTTGATTTTTTTTTTTCTTTTTTTTTTAAATATTTCCCAAACGAGGATTAACAGGGCAAGGAAGTTTATACAGTATTTCCTATAATATGTTTTCTTCTGGAGAAAGTTATTTATTTATTTTTTTAAAAAACATTTTAAGGTCAATATTATTAGCTCCCTTATCCAATATAAATTTTTTTGATTGTCTACAGAAAAAACCATCCAATGACTTGCCTTATTACCCTAGTTAAACTATGTTAGGTGTTTATGATGTTTAAAAGGGATGCTGTAACATTTGGGTGAGACAGATGTAATGTGTGCGACCAGATCAATGGTACTCAATGGTTTAAACAAAAGATGTAACAAAAATAAATGGAAAAAATAAATAAAAATTTACAAGATTCTCTTTAAACGAAAACAATGAGTGTAAGCCAAATCAAAGAAATTAACAAAACAAAACAATCCTTAAGTCCAGGATAAGAGGCAAAACACTCAAACTAATCTAACAAAATCAATCTAAACTAAAACAAACCTAACTAGAAGGTCATAAGGCTCAGTTTAGTATCAGAAACCACAGTAAAACTGAGGTAATAAATCACCAAATAGCCTAAGCATGCCAAAAACACAAATTGCGTGGAGCACAAAGGTACGCCGAGGCAGAGTGCACCACACACTGATCTGTTGAAGCTTTAAATCCTTGCGGCTTGTCTGGGGATTGGTGGAAGTGCTTTTTGCATCTGGAAATGGTGAAATACGGATTTGCCACTCGTCTTCTTTTAAAAAAAGATGCAGTTCCAGTTTGTGTTGATTGTCCTGTTTCTACGAATCTGGTAAGTGTGTGGTCAATGTTCTTTGTTTATGTTTATTCATATGGAAAAGTTAGTTCATATCGTCAGCAGTACTCCTTTCAGTTTTTAAAGACATACCTTAGTCAAAATGATTTAGTTACTAAGTTTACAGTACGTTAATATCATTACAATATTATGGATGGGAAATTCTCCACTTCCACACAGCTCTCAGATCAGCTCTCAGTTTGTAACTTTGAAAAATTTATAATGATTAATATGTTTGAATTGTTTATAAAACGAAAACTATGCAGATTTGATTATTCAATTACTGTATACCTTAATACATTTCAACTCTTCGAATACCAATAAGATGTTTATTTTTTAGTTTGTATCTTATCATTTACTGAATTGATGCTTGTATGTTGTTTATTATAATTTATGCACTCTTCTATAATCATCCCAGTGAATCTAAAGTTATAAATTCTTTCTAAACAGTTATTTAACTCATCAAGTGAAATTGTATTTATATCGCAATATACAGTGGAAGTCAGAATTATTAGCCCCCTGTTTATTTTTTCCTCAATTTCTGTTTAACGGAGAGAAGATTTTGTTCAACACATTTCTAAACATAATAGTTTTAATAACTCATTTCTAATAACTGATATATTTTATGATGACAGTAAGTAATATTTTACTAAATATTTTTCAAGACACTTTTATACTAGGCTTAACTAGGTTAATTAGTTTAGGGTAATTGGGCAAGTTATTGTATAACGATGGTTTGTTCTGTACACTATCGGAAAAAAAAATTAGCTTAAAGGGGCTAATAATTTTGACCTTAAAATGGTTCCTAAAAAATTAAAAACTGTTTTTATTCTAGCCCAAATAAAACAAATAAGACTTTCTACAGAAGAAAAAAATATTATCAGACATGCTGTGAAAATGTCCTTGCTCTGGTAAATATTATTCGGGAAATATTTAAAAAAGAAAAAAATTACAAGGGGGGCTAATAATTCTGACTTCAACTGTATATATCGCAGAATTTAAAAATATCGCAATGTTAGAATTTTCCAATATTGTGCAGCTTTACCTACATACAACAAGAACAGGAATGTGCGTTAGGTGACTAAAACAAAATAAAAACAAAATTGTGGTTTGGCATGCTGACTTAAAAAAAAAAAAAGAGGCTTTTTTTATTGTTGTATTAATGTTATATAGAAAAACATCAAAAAGTAAAAAAAAATTGTTTATTTAAAGTATATGTTATTAAGTTTATATTGGTGTTTTATTGTCTATTTTTTATTGTTACCTTTTTAATCTGTTTTTTTTTTTAGGCAGTGACAGTACTGTTATTGAACCTATTAGGATTCTATATAAAGCCATCTCATTTTTTTTCTCTCCAAGGACAAGTGTTTTCACCCCAAACCACTCCATTATCCCCCATACATGCCTGTCAATAGCATTCCGTCTCTCTGATGTGATATCTCTGCCTGACATGTCTGCACCTGCCTCTTCAGCGTCACTGAGATCTCATTCAACTACTTCATGGAGAAGTGCACAGCACAGCCATAATTGCATCTTATAATATAAGAATTCATTTGGTCTTTGCAGGCTGTTGTATAAGATTTAAATCAAACTCGCATACCTAAACCATCATATTTCAGCATTCTTCAGATAATGGATATAAGGTGCTGTTTTACATCTACTATTAAGATGCGTTTTTTTTTTTTTATCAATTTGAGCACACGTGGACAAGACAAAATGCACCCATAAATGGGCTCAAAAATGTTTTGATCTTGTCCATTTCAAACCACTTTTAAAGGTATATAAATATTAGATAGGATCGCTGTTGTATAGAAATGCATTTCGATTGCATTTAAAAAGCCATAAAAGAGCTCTACTTCTCAACCTACTGACTTAATATTTAAACATTACTGGAAAGACTATCAAAGTGTGCTGACCAGACAGGATTTCAACTTCACCATTTATGATAGGTATTTTTGAGTTTGATCTATTTAAGATTTAAGGGTAAAAAAAATGTACAAAGCAAATGTTACCTCATGTACTGACTATAGCAAGTACACAGCAAAGTTTTTTTCATAAATGATAAAATGCTTAATCTCTATATTGTTTTCTGTTGTTTAATTTTATGTTCATTCACTCTAAAAGTATTCAGTGGCTGTATAAATACCAGCAAAACAAACAATATGCTTGCTTCATAAAATCTCTTATTTTCACTGTCGTGATGTGGAAAAATACATAGAAATCTTAATAAATTTTATTTAAAACTTACAGCTTTATATACAGAGCAACAAACAAGTTTGAGGTTTCAGTCTCCAAAATGAGCATGATCATCATTTTAGCGTTTTAAAAAAGTCTAAAAATGTCTTTTTCATAAAATTATGTTCAAAAAGATACTCAGTTTAATTGCTTTCAGTGTTCCAAATGATTTGTTAAATGAGTTTAATTGTATACTATACTGTGCAGACTATAATGTGTATTCACAGGTATAACATAGAAATGTGTAAAAAAACCCAAAAAAAAACCCCGAAGGCGATTATTTTACTTTCATTGCTCAATTCATAACGTACAGTTAATTGATTTCACTACATGCATTAGGATTTACTTTGTATATTTAATTATAAAAAGAAATGCTGCTTAATGAATGAGTTCTGTCATAGGCAAAAGATTTTTTGAACTGTACAGCATGTAAATTGTGTAACCTGTCAGAAACCGCTCACTTAACTATTAATCATTGAAATCCATTAAATCAACAGGTTCACTAACACTAATTTAATTTATGAGTCAGTTATTGAATTATTTACTCAATTGACACTACAGAAAAATACAGATTTAATGTAGAAACTAATGTGTTTGCCATCTGCAGTGCAAGGATATAGACTACATTCTGCCTTTTAACTTTCTTTTTTCTTTACTTTTACTCTTTACTTTACTCCTTTACTTTCGTGGAGTAACGAAACGGTTGAAACTCACTCAATTGAAGACATCTGTTTGCCTACATTTTTTATTTCATTTGTTAAGTGCAAAGATTTGTTTCAAAACTATTTCTTAATCAGTTCTAATTTCCAGCAAACAAATAAATGAACAATAATAGCGAAGTGTGGTTATATTCAAATACCCTTCCTATTCTTATGCCCCATCCTATGCATACGTCTCCATATTATCTACATATTTCTGTAGAAAATAATAATTTTTGGGCATTTTAAACCTTTAATTTTTTTTTCATATGTAAAGATATTTGTGTATTGCTGTACATCATGTGTATTAAGCAATGTGCAAGCATTTGGACCTTTTATAGGCACATAACTACATGCTCTGCGCTGGACTTTAGACCAGCTCTTAGTTGATGAATAGCGCAGTCTATTTCAGTTGCTCAAAATAGTAATGCAATAACAATGCACCTTAACACACCTCCTTTTTAGACTGGAACACCAATGAGTCCACAAAGTGGTGCAAATGCGTTTGCTATTTAAACCACGTGGCTGAAAACGTGAAAATTATAGTTGCACTTGTCTGAAATTAGCAACAAATTGCGCCATACATGTCTTGTGTCTTATTGCGCCAGGTGTATGATAGGGCCCACTGTGTTACAATCATTTGGACTTTTAATACCATTCAAAAAAGTCATCTTCAATATTTGATCAAAACTTCAGAAAAGTGGTCAAAAGTGGACAAAAATGTATGAAAATGGAAAAATGAGACTCATTTAATTGCCAGATGCATAGTGCATCTACTCAAAATCAAATCAAAGCTCATCTTTAATCAAGGTGTAAACAAGGGCTAAATATGCAAGGTAGCCACTGCAGATTTAACTGCCATTTTCACGCATAAAGTGTTGAACATAATAGCACTAAAACCCTGACTCACTTCCGTACCTGTCATTTACTTCTCTTAGTCAACAGCTCCTCTCCCCAGCACCATACTGACTGGACTAAAGCTCTGACTTGTTTAGCAGACAGAAGAGTCTCTGACAGGAATGAGAAAGACTCAGAAACAGTCCAGGGATTTACCGAGTGTCTGTCAGCCCATTCAGATGCTCTTGTTTCCTCTGCATTCAAAGGCATCAGTCATTCTGTACCTTTCGCAGGCTTGGCTATTAATAGAACAGACTGTGGAAGTGGGCAAAATCGCCCCGTCTCAAAGCGCTAGAGGAGGACGAGTCTGCCTGTGGTGCGCACAGATAAGGTGCTTGAAAGAACATTTCCACCAGCGAGTAATTGCTTTTTATTGTAAGGTTGTATCTGATATAGTGTACGGAAATGAATCGGGGGTTTTAGAGCTGTTACGTCGAATGTTTTACATGTGGAAATGGCATTTGGAAGTGTGCAGAAGCTACATTTCAATATGTTTTTCGGTTGTTTTTTTTCAGGTAGGGTCTGATCTTACAAGGCAGGATAAAAAAAATAACGTTAAGGTTTTAATGAACGATTATCACTCTTGAGTTGATCTTTAAAATCTCAGTTAACATCTAATTGTTTGATATTAACCTTTTGTTATTTTCTGAGCTGTAGCAGCGATGGAAAGCAAACCTCAAAGCCGCATCTGATCTCAGTGATCAGAGAGAGAGTAAAAACACACCTATGCAGCTCCACTGCAGCTCAGTATAAAAGCAGACGTGAAATTGTGTGTGCAGAGATGGAAAATTTCAGACAAGATTTTACACCCTTTCAATTCTTGAGTTAGTTCACACCCCACTGAATGTGACAATAAATAGTTTGGATTGTGTAAGATACTTCATTTATATACATTTAATGTATTTTATGATTAAATATCTTTTTATTAATATTATAAGTCATTTTTACATTATCTGATTTCAAAGTTTTAGCAATTTTGGGCCAGATTTGCTAACAGCTTGCACCAGCGCAAACTGTGTTTTAGGACTGTCGGTATTTACTAAACACAGTCAGTGAAGAATAGAGCTAAGAAGGCATGGACACAGCTATTTTTGTGTCTGACAATATTGAATATGCATCTGTGGGAGTGTCATGCTCAGATCCCAATTTAAATGGAGAACAGTTTTTAAATGGATCACAAAATGGGATTTACTATGCATCATGCTCCTCCTTACAGGTATTGTACTGTGTTAAAAGTTTTTAAAAGTGTATCAATTACATTTAAAATGCTTTTAAAGAACGACGAACCATTGATCTCGCTAAAAACACGTTAAAACTAATTTTGCAGTGCAATATTTGCCAGTATTTTTGTCAGTTGTGACATGTTGGATCTCCTAGCCCCTGCACTGAATCAGCAGTCAGGGGCAGACAGTGAGGGAGCACGTGCGTGAGTGAGATCATGTGTGCATAAAAATGACACGGGCATATCTAATAGCTCATAGTAACATGTGTTAGCTACCTCTGCAATACCTTAATCTCTATCGATTCCCTGGTAAAGCACACGTTTGTGTCCTCAAGATCACACAGAGCAAATAAGTCTCCAGCAACAAGTTACCATGGTTACTATTAATGTTTGAAGGATAAGGAAGCGCATTTGTTTATATTGCACACCTTCCAGTTGATTAGAATCAATAATTTCTTCAGACTATGGGATCATGTAAATTTTTCCCTACATACTTTTTTGGAATACCAGAGGAGCACATTATCCAAACATATTGTTTGTTCATTTATTCATTTTCTTTTCGGCTTAGTCCCTTTATTCATCAGCGGTCACCACATTGGAGTGAACCACCAACTTAGCCAGCATATGTTTTACGCAGCGGATGCCCTTCCAACCCATCACTGGTAAACACCCACACACTCTCATTCACACACATACACTATGGACAATTTAGCTTACTCAATTCACCTATACCGCATGTCTTTGGACTGTGGGGGAAACCGAGCACCCGGAGAAGACCCATGCAAACACAGGGAGAACATGCAAACTCCACACAGAAATGCCAACTGACTCAGCCAAGGCTCGAACCAGCAACCTTCTTGCTGTGAGGCAAAATTATTAAATAATATTATTTAAATTAAAAAAATAATTTGGGACAAACAACTAGGGTGAGTCACATAATTCCTTCAAGATCTTAGCTACTTCAGACAGTTTGCAGTCTTTCTCCTTGCACCTGAACTGTCAAAAACATGAACTGTTGTCAGAATGTACATCTTTTAAACTCTCATCTCATATAAAAGCAATGGGATATGGCTTACTGTAAGTGAACCAACATAGGCTCATTCTGAAAACATAGCCCTATATACATTTCTGGAGATTATGAATTATGTAGCCAGAAGTACGTAAGGCTGCATTTTGTCTTTAAAATGAACGCTACAGGGTGGAATGATGCCATTTCTTTTTTGTGCTTACCAGCTAACCGCTTACCTTCATGTAGACAGCTTTCCCACTGTTACCAGTTTCTCCAGTCAGCTCGCCATGTACGTCAGTGAACTTAAGATGCAGAGAGGAGTTGACCCCAATGGCAGGGTTTGAGTCTGGCAAAGAACGGTTCCAGAAAGCGGGAAAGGCCAAAACAAAAAATAAACAAATAAATAACAGGGTGAGAATTATAATCTGAAAATGTGGTAAAAAAGGTAAGGGATTTTCTTTTTCTGCATTGCTTTTTAAAACTGTCAATTGTGTTTAGGGAAGTGGGTGGGCGGGTCAATCGGTGCTTTTGAAAACACTATTGGTTGGGTTTAGGGAAGGAGAAGGGTGGGTCAGTCGATCAGTCAGTCAGTCAGGATTTACGCATGGATGACACTCGTGAGAGAAATTTGAGATCTCAAAAAGCATACACAGCGGCCTCTGGATATAAAAACCATACCTCCTGGGACGTACAGTATTTGGTGCTCTCCAGAACTGTATATAACGGTACTATTTCAGATAGAGCCTGGGTTGAAGTGAACATAGAAAGCTGTGCAGGCTAATTTGGGTGCTCTCTAGTTCTGAGGTCTTTAACCTTTGCATGTAAAAGGTTTGTGTGATTCTCTTGTGACCACTTATATTAAGCTTGCCTATTTATAAATAAATAAATATATCTAAATATAATAAAAACTATACTTTTGTTGAATACTGCTTTTATTAAATAACTACTTTTTTATGAACTTACTTTGACATCATGAATATCAACAATTTTGCTCACACACTACAATAAGATTTCATTAGTTAATGTTAGTTATTGCATTTACTAACATGGACTTATTATGAACAAAACTTGTACAGCTTTCATTAATTATAGTTCAGCATTTACTAATGCATTAATAACATCTAAATTCATGCTTGCCAGCATTAGTTAATGCACCGTGAGTTAACGTGAACAACTACTTTCCTTAACTAACATGAACAAATACTGTAATGAATGAATTACTCATTGTTTGTTCATTTGAGTAATTGCATTAACTAACATTAACTAATACTTATTGCAAAGTGTTTATTTTATTTGATATATTATAATATATTATTTTATATATTTTATTTATTTCATTATTTTTGAAGCACCCCCATACATCTAGTTGAAGAAAAATGTTTTCTTGATGATGGGGTTAATTCATAGTGAAAGATTAAATTTACTGAAATTGTACTGAATTGTAATAGTGACCAAAATACAGTAGCACCACAAATAAGCACACTCAAACACATTGCTGTCTTGTCTGGCAACATTCATCCCTGACATGTTTCTTGACCTGCTCATCTCCCCCTACATAAGCTCCTCTTTTCCAGCCCACTCATCCTCCATTGCAGGCATCTGTTCCTCCTGGGTGAATGTGTGTGAAGTGACCTGTCGGTAGCCGTCCACCAGATGCACTGACATTTTCTCCTTATATGTTCATACTTGCGTTCTTTATTGCTGACAGTGTGATTCAACTGTAAATTCTCAATCAGAAAGCATTTTTCCCACTACAAGCCTGTAATGCATTTAAGCCTCCTTTCTTGGCTGATGCCACAGTTGACAAGCGACATCATGCAGTTCTTCTTCTTATCTCAGCTTGACTCCCGTGACCTGATTCAATCACTGCTCACTCCACATGATTTGCGATTCTTAGACTCAGTCACATTTATCCACATATACACTGCGGATTCTTCTTAAATGAAGGTATCTCGTGCTGTGACATAAATTTAGGATTTATTAAGATTCAGATTTATTGATTTCGTAGTCAGGATGTGACAGATAGGGTTTATGAAATTAGGGAAAAATTAATTAATTCATTCATCATCCACAGCGGAATGAACTGCCAACTTCTCCGGCATATGTTTTACGCAGCAGATGAATTAGGGAAAAATACTTTTTATAATTAGTTTAATGTGAGATGCTGTTCATATTTGGAAACCAGATCTAAATTTAGGGGGAACGGTTGGGTCGGGTGGAAAACAAGGCAGGTCGGGCAGCGGGTGAACAAAGGCTGAATATACAGCAGGATTCTTCGGGTGCGGAATAAAACCTGGCGGGAGCAGGACTAGAAATTTTGTCCCACGCAGATCTCTACTCTGCCGTTTGTTGTTGCTATGGCCACCATCAGCTGTTCCTACACCCGTGCGGCGGTCAAGTTTCAAAATACTGAATGTGTGCCATGGTTAAGAATAGAGCAATATACTGGTGTTAAACTGCATTGCTTTAATGCACACCTGCATTGGGCTCAAACATACACTCTGACTATTGACTATTTGTCTCTGTCTCACGCTAAACGCAGTCGACTAATCGTAACAGACTGGGTCATCGGACCAATCAGTACAGATTAGCATTAGCTAAGGAAGGGTTTGGGAACAAATGAATCACTGAACAAATCAAATGGGAGTTGTTGGGATAATTAGATAAAAATAAATGCACATTATAATACAATGAAAGTGTTTTTTGACCTTGCATGCATATCAACCTGTTGTTGGAGACCCTCAAAACCAAAATATAACCTTGTTAATGCATAATAAGGGCTCTTTAAAAACTACTTTTATTTTTACAACCTAAAACCAAACATTTCTGAGATGTTTTTCTAGGTGAGCATTATGAGAACGTTCTCCAAACCTACAGGGAGCAGTCTATTTATTGTATATAAAGAACTTTCAGACTTGCCAACAGATTATGCTAGAATGTTTTGAGAGCTTTCTGGAAGCCAGAAAATAATGTTTCTAGAATTTTCCGTGAACCAGAAACTGTTGGCTGTTATTTTTCATTCCTCAACAAAATGTTATTAAATAGGGTATATGCAGAAGTAAGCAGAAGAACTTTACATTTTTCAGTAACCTGGGTCAAGCGTTTCTGATGAACTATGCCGTTACGAAATTGGTGCGTTTAGGGTTTGTTTTCTTTAAAAATCATCTCCACTGCCTGATTAATATAAAGTGGGTCTCAGATTGTACAAGATGCGCTGCTTTAAATACAAATTTCTGTGCTATGTCTTAAAAATATGAACATTTGTTTTACCACAGTATATTCAATGGAGTTTTTGCTCTACCCTGCTGATTCTGACGGACGCATGCGTGTAAACGGCTTTTCATCTCATTTTACGTTTGAACAACTAAATGAATGCTAAAGTCTATTTAACTGATTATAGTTTAATTACATTACAACATCAATGCTGTAAAAGGAACTGTATAAAATTGAAAAAGTCACATTAGCCATTCACTGAAATTTTATCAGTATGGGAAGAAAAACCAGCAGTGCATATACCCTATATTGATAAAATGCAAATAGATTGCCTGTAAATATAGCAAGTGAGAATGATGAAAGGAGTCCGTCATTAGTCTTGTTGCTTCAAAATTTTTATTGCTTAGCATTTTAAGCTACCTTAATATTTGTTACTGCGGTAGCTTATCTCTTAATTAATTGTATTGTATTTAATTGTTTGAGTTACTCCTAAGATAAATTCAGTAAGTTCATCGAAAGGGTATTTTTGTGGAAGACACTAAAAAACCCACTGCTTGAGGATTGCTATACTGTTACAGATTTTTTTGCATCACGGTTGCTAGCAAGTTACTGTAAAATGGATTATAGTACAGTTACTGTAATTTATTTCATTTTAATTCAAACTTTTTGCTGTATTTTTGTATTTGGTAAATATATCTATTCCTGCTCTATTTTTACGGTATTATACTGCATTATACAGTATTACAAAATATTTATTTTAATTTAATAATTAATAATAACTATATATTATGAACTTGCAATTACACAATATATGTGTCACAGCCAGGCCAGGTTTTCCCCACTCACAATCACCTCAAGCACCCCGATCAGTCACCAGTCTGTTAATCAGCCCCGCACCTGCATGTCATCTCAGCTCATCACTTCAGCTCCATAAAGTCCCTAACCGTCCCTCACTATCTCACGGTCAGTGAATCCTATACGTTCAAGTTATACTTACCTGTCTTATTCCTATCATCTCCAGTGTCTGCATCTCTTGCTCCTTGTGTTGTTCCCTCCTGGTCTCCTCTGGTTGTATGTACTCCAATACCTCTGTATAGCTGGCGTCATCCCATCCTCCAGTCCCTCTGCATCATCTGGTTCACTGCTTCATCCATATCTTGAAATAGACTCTTAGCATTCAGTATATTTACCTGTCAGCCTTTCAAATAAACAGTTGTTCGCCCCCCCTTCTGTGACAATGTGGTTATAAAGCAAATAAATCATTGGTTAATAATATTATAATATGTATGTACTTCAGAATAGCATTGCAAATCAAATGTCAATTTAAACATTGGTCTTGTAACTATTTTATTTAGTCAATTTAGGTTAAGTAATTAAAACCATTTTAAAAACATTGTGATTTTTATTTATTTTTTGTTGTTTTTCACATCTGTTTTGCTCTACATGTTTATGAATTTTAATTTCTACAAAGGCTAAATGTTAATATTGCATATTAGATACAATACATAATTTGTATATTAAATATTGGAGTGTAAACAATATTTGGTTTTACTACTATTTTGCTGTGTAATGTATTTAGATTTTAAAAATATGAATTATATTGGGCAAAAATATAGAATTTTCATTGGTTATTTAGACAGGAAGTGATTTTTTTAAAGTAGCAGTTTTGTAAATAAGCGTCCATCACAGCCAACATCACAGAATTAAATATATGCTTTTCCCACCAAATTTCCAAACTATTTTAAAATCACTCCAAAATATTTTCTAGCATGAAGTCATCTCATTCAGCTCAGATATATTTCTAATATCTGTTATAGTATATGTTCTTAGTTCTAATCATGTCATGAATGACCAGCTATAGTATGTGATATAATTAGCATTATGTGACTCAACATTACTGATTTCTCTACCCTTTTTCCCTCTCTGATTTCAATGTTTTATTATTTATTTTAAAAAGACTGGTTTACATTATGCCAGCAAATAAACAAGCAGAGCTTAATATATAGCAGAATCTGTTCAGTTATAAATAGAGTAGTTAGCCCTGTATATAAAATATTTCAAAGCCACCGTAAAAAATCTATTTCTCAGAATAAATGGATGAGTGAAAATGCTGGTTTCATATATTTTGAACTATAAATAAAGAATAAAGGTTCAGAAGCTGGAGTGGTAAATCAATGCATTATGTAAGTGGGCATATATGATGTTCTGTAGTGCTCAAGTAGGTTATAGACTTATCTTGAGTACGCATTGTAAATACAAGATTGATTTTTTTTTAATTTTTTTTTTTTTTAGTCAAAGCCAAAAGAGACTTGGTTTTAAAACTGTTAAAAGTCTGATCAAATTGTAAAATGTTAGGCAACAATATTATGCATGAGAGGGACAAAAGTAAACATTTATTTGAGTCAATGTCTATTTCATTTTTTAGAAAGGTGTATAGGGTCTGTTCTGAATTCCTGTTGCCTCTAAAGGTGCAAAAAGTGGATTCAAAATGCAGATTTTGATTTTGTACTTGAATAATAAATTGTGCTTTAACGGTTTTGACAAATGGATTTTATTTAGAGGATGGTAAAAATTGAAAGACTTGGGTTTTGTAAGAATATAAATCAGAGATTGATAAAACGGGACAGGATGTGTGTGCAAAAGAAAATGTCACGTATACGTTTATATATGTAAGTAAGTCAAAGATGACACTATTTTGGTGTTTGAATTAATTTTACAGTTTATTCTGGTTGTTGAATCTGATTGGCTGAGAGCCATATGACATTCTAATAATAGCAGCACGTATCCAATTGCTTCACTTTTGAATCACTCCACCTGCAGCGAGTGTCATGGTGGAAGACTAAAGGGGGTCACACACCAGAAGCGCCGCTCTGCGACGCGCTGCTTAGCGCCATACAGCGCTATGAATTTTAGAATTGTAAACATAGGTTTCTATCAGGCTACACACACCGGCGCCGCATGCTGGCGGCTGTCGGCGGCTGTCAGCGGCGCCCAGCCACAACTCAAGACACAGTTCATATTTCTGCCGTGCCACAAAGCACCATCTGATTAGTTTCATTTTAAATAGCATGAGAATGTGCGCGTCTGGTGTGTGATACTTTCAACTGTCATGTGCTGTGCGGTGAATCTGGTGTGTGACGTCCTTAAGGACGTACTCACTAGGGCTGTGCGATTTGGGGAAAATATCTAATTGCGATATTTTTGACAGATATTGCAATTTCGATTTGATTTGCGATTTAATTTTGTAGTCAAGATTTAGATCAATAATCTGTACCGTGGCTTCATACTGCTAAAATGCAGTGAGTTAAAAAAAGAAACTGAAAAGATATTAACTTTTAACAATTATTCTAATTTATTTTTAAATATTCAGAAATGAAACACTCATTTTTCTCTAGAGCAAACAGTAAGCACAAATAAAATGACCTTATCTTTCTGTATACAAGTTGAAATGAAATTAGTGAGATAGTGTAGCTTATTATAAAAACAAAAAAATAATAATAATTATAAAAATACAAAACACTCAGCAAACTAACATGGCTGAAACATCTCTGAAATTGTACTTTGCTGTTGCTTGCTACTAGATTGAGTGTCACTGGCAATACTTTCAGTTGACTTTTTAGCTCGACACTCCTCACTCAATTGTGCTCACTCAATTGGCTGACATATCTTGTAAAGAGCAGACTTATCATGGACACTTATTCTGTAATGTACTGCTGGCTCTGATATATGTCTCTACAGTGGTTAAACATATATCATTCATTTTGGGTATATGTAATGTCAATATTTAGTGTCAACAATGTTATTGTTTGATTTTTTTTATTTGTAGTTTTAATGTAGTATGGTGAATTACTTGTGATAGTGTAATACAGACAGATCTTGGTGTTATAATGAGCAAGATCCTATGATTTGTCATCACCAAGACATTACAACTCTATATAATGTAATGAAAAAAACTTGTTCTAAAGTGACATTGTTTGAGTTAGAATTGGAGGCTTTTGTTAAGATTTTGAAACTTTGAATCCCTTTTTGTGTTTGACCCATGTTTATGTGCATGTGTGTGTATGTTCACATGCTTCTGCAATGGCAAAAAAGCAAGGTTAAATGATTTGTATTCATCCAGATTATCCTCTAGTCTTTCATTGCTTATGTCCTTGCCACAAAAGCAAATCACTTCAATGCTGGAAAAATTCTCCCTCACGGGAACCGGATTCATCTTCTCTCATAGGGAGACAAAATCAGATTGTTCCAGAAATAAATTAAAAAGCTGAGAGATTCATTTTCAGAAGACCTTAACAAAGGCCTATTTTACTGACCTTTCTGGTTCTATTTTAAGAGCTTTTATAAGTTATTAGGTTTAATACCAGTTCTGGGTTTGGATTACACGCCAGCCAATTAAAAACCAGCTTGCAGAAACTGTTCATTTAGTGTTGTAATTTACATTTAATGTTTAATTTACTGTAGATAAAATGTTGATTATGGTCTTTACGTTTTCTAAATCTGTTACCGAATTGGAATACCTTTCAACCCATTTTTTCTTAAACAAAGTAACACAGTTTTCTTTTGTATACTCTTTGGTGCCCAATACAATGAGTTCATATACAAGGACAGCCTAGAATGTTTTGCGGCATTGAATTTGCATATGATTTGCAGACATGATGGATTTTGAAGTGCCTCTGCTTGTGTAAGTGGCCTCTGTTCCTCTTCTGTCCAGCATTTTCTTCAATGCTGGAAAATAATAGGAGAGTCTGAATATTCAAGTGAAGCATTGATTTCTGCATTTTAAATGAAGGAAAGTTCCACAGCCATTTGTAAACAGCTTTTTTAAAAGTCAAATCATTTTTCACTTGAATTTTGAATTCGTTTTGCATAATAGAGTGTTCATGTCTTGTTTCACTTTTAAAGATTTTTTCCCCAAATGCACACAGTGATGCACTGAGGGTAGATTTACTTGGGTGTGTCAATATTATACCCAAATTGGTGTTGAGTTTGTGAAATTGTGTTGTGTTTTTATTTTATTAGGACATGCTAGATTGTTTAAACATAAATCTGGGTAAAAGATGGACAAACTCAACAACTGGTTAGAAATGCAATTAGAAAATTAGATCATTTAATCCAATGTTTGTTCTTACTTGACCAGGTTTGAAACAACCCAGCATTTCTTCGAGTGTGCGTATATTGAAAGTTCATATTCCTCTCCTGTGAAGCCCAGAATGCCACATTTTGAAATGATTCATTTTGGAAGTTTAATTGTGCGCGAAATCAGTCATCCATTACCTCTAATGTTTCAACTGCTCGCAGAATGGGAGATGTGAACGCAGTAAATAATTCCTTTGAGATTGCTAACTACAACTGCCACTGAAAATAAGCTTTTAACCAAATTTCATGCTGTTATTGAGAGTTAGTTTTGATTAATGTTTTCATTTTTTATCTCAATGGTAAATGAAACTGTGATTATTAAACTAGAAATAAATATACAATTACAGCAGTGTGTCTCTTTTATATTTAATCTTTTATTGCACACTTTTAACCACCATGGACACAAAAAAATAATAATAATGACAACAGCAATATTATTATTATTATTATTATTATTATTGTTGTTGTTGTTGTTGTTGTTGTTGTTGTTGTTGTTGTTGTTCCACAATGAGTGAGATAGTATGGAAGTTCAGTAAAGAATTTTAGTGTGTCAAGCAGGTTTAAAAGTCCTACAGCAAATCTCTAAAATAGCCTGTCACTTGATTTTACTACACAGTCAAATGACATCTGGGATTTGATTACAGACTTGACCAGTGTACAGGATTCTTGCTGGAGAAGAATATCTACAGCTCTGTTTCTTTTCTTAATGTGGATTTTCCAAAGCCATGTTTCATCTAGAAAGCCATTAACCAGGGGGAGATTATTGCGTTTAGCTTATTATAGATTGAATGTATGCTATGTGGGATTAGCAACAGAAATATTAAATGGTGAGATTGGAGATGAGGAAAAAAACAACAACTTTTGAGCATGTTCATCGCTGTAGTTCATCACATATGGAAAAATGCTTAAGATTATTAGCACCTTCACAAATTGGACATTGCTAACACATTCTTGAGTGGGTGATGATTTTTCCAATTTACAATAATGTGGAACAACAATTTTTTATGAAACATAGTGAAGTAAAAAATATGGTATTATGCTTCAGAGTGCAGTTAAGTAAAAGTTTTTACTTGTGAAAGTGCTGAAAGTGCTGACTGTGAAAACTGAGAATGGTTGAAAAACATTGTGCTTAAACAGGTCAGGTTCATACCAGTATGTCCCTGCTATGTGCAAATCACTTTTGCAGTTTTTGCATGTTCCAGTTTTCAATAATAGAATATACTGTGGTAATAAATATGTAAAATACTGTTATACTGTCCATGCATTTTTACATTTTTAAGCAGTGC
Source organism: Danio aesculapii (assembly GCF_903798145.1). Classification (NCBI taxonomy): domain Eukaryota; kingdom Metazoa; phylum Chordata; class Actinopteri; order Cypriniformes; family Danionidae; genus Danio; species Danio aesculapii. Next base: position 53,541,048 of record NC_079452.1, on the reverse strand, counting down.
AAATGGATGCATATGGTGCTGGTGTGCGTTCCCCCACAGAAAACAAAGTTTACAATTGTTACAAAAAGATGTGGATTACAGTGCATCCGGTGTGTGCCTCCCTTTAGGGACCAATCACACTGAATTCACTTTTCAGATTTGGAAACATTAGGCGCACAGCACCAAACTTCATTAAGGCAAGTCATTTCACTGTGAGGTCATCAGTGATAGAAATAACGACACTATAAATAAACGGCATTGCTAAGGGAGTTACTTGCGAAGGGAGTGGAGCACGTAAATGATGATAATTGGTGTGACAAGCTGTTATAATATGCTGAAGGCATTATGTAAATAATATGTATAATATGTAATCAATATAACTTATTTCTGAGACAACAAATGTCGCTGAAAATGCTAGCACTCCCGTTTTTTTTGCAACCTCGCTGTGCGTGCATCCTTAATGTTTACAAACTGGTAATTCATCTATATGTGTTGCATTAGAAACACATAAACGGTAAGTAGTTTTTTTGTAATTTGACGTAAAGATGATATAATACATTCATAAATGTATATAAATGTTTATACGTTTGTTTGTTTTGTTTTTTAAATCTAAATATTAAAAACTTTCAAGGGTTTAAGATTATGATGTCTTGTGAAAAGGGTCCATAGCACGAAACAAGACAATCATGTAAGTAAACTTTGACAAAGTACTTTACAAATTATATATTACATATATTACATATATTACATATTGTGTTGTTAGCCTAACTGCTCATACAACTTTTTATTACAGAATGGCCATACAATTTCATGGCCAGTAAAGGTATTTATAGCAAGTCACAGGCTTAATGTTTAAGCCTTAATGTTTAGGCTAACATTTCCATATCATCAGCTTACCATGAATGAAGGGGGGAATCCATTTTATTCAATGCACAGCTTGTAATAGTTTTGACAGTTTCCTTTTGAAAAGTAACAGAATAGTTACTTTCCCTGGTAACTAGTTACTGTCATGTTTTTGCAATTAAATTGTGGAGGCGGGAAGCCACAAGGTTAAATGGGATTGACTGTAACTTGTGTTCATTTTATATAGATTATAACCAGATGACATTTGTTTTTAAGTGTAGATGATTTGATTAAAAGTAGTGATTTCAAGATGAATGTAGATATATTTAACCCCAGATTAATAAAGGGACTAAGCCGAAAAGAAAATGAATGAATAAATGAATGAATGTAGATATATTTGTCATGTCTGTGAGCCATGTATCCACTGATTCCAGCATCTTTGATGACCCCAGAGGGTTCATAAGCGGTAGAGACTGTCATAAAAAAAACAAGTCTGGACCGAGCCCCTCCCCTGGAGAACCTTCAATGATTGGCTTCCTTTACTTGCTTTTTATGATGCTTGGCAGCCACCGTATCACCATTCTTGGTGTTGGCGCATGTTACGTTGGGCATTTAATCTGCACAGTGTTGACTTTATCAACTCCAAGTGCGCAAAGGTCTCCATCAAAATTGTGAGGTGGAGCAGGCAATTACAATTTGAGGTGCCGATGACACACAAATAGAATGCAAAATGCTCATTTCCAATATAAAACAATTTTAAAAAGCACCTCTCACCACAAAAAAAAAGTGTTTGGTGTAATCGGGCCCTTATAATTACATTTCTACAAAAATGACCAGGTTTACACAGGTGTTTTTTTTTCTGGTAAAAAAGTTCCCCTTGGGCTATAAATAAGAATAATCCAGAAATGATTTGTGGATTATACCTGAAAAAAGTTAAGTAAATAAAAACTGGATAAATGTTTTGATGCGCATTTTATCAATAATAAACAACCCTTCCTGAACCTGTAAGTGTACAATAGATAAATCAATTTTGATAAATGATGTTTGCATATAGTTTGAGCTTGTGCAGGCCTGTGAATACTCTTTGCTTGCTCTTCGGCTGTTATCTGCAGCAGTCACATTGTATGTTAAGCTGACCAGACTGGTGATTGGAGGAGGCCTAATGTTATGAAGCAGATGACAAATCGTGTTGCGTTTTCACTGGACCATCCTGTCTCTTATGATTTAATGACTCTATACAGTGTCCCTTGGTACTTATCATATAAGAGGACTCCGTTTTAGAGGGCACTGGAAGAAAGGAGGAAATGTAGGCAGGGAAACTCCCTTTTGTGTCGCTGAGCCAAATCACTTTGTATGTGGCAAATGGGATTATTTCTCAATGACCTTCTTTAGTAGACGCACACAAGCATGAAAATCAAATGTGATGTCTCAAAGGAGTAATTTTGCAATAAATAAAAGTTTTATCAGAATAATCGGCTTGACATTTTTGACTTTGAACCAAGACAATAATATAAATTATTTGTTACTTTATTACTTCCATACAGTAAATTATTTTGTGCTTATTGCTTTTTCAGATTATCTTTCATATGCAGCTGTTTGTGAATTGTGAAAAATCTGCACAATTTCTGAGATTTAAGTGCATGATAAAAATAAAAAGTTGAACTGAAGTGAATTGTATGTCATTTCAGATGTTTTGTCACATTTACTACACTGTAAAAATTATTTGTTCACTCAACTTAACTTAGTTAAATTATCTTGTTGCATTGACTCAGTTAAGTTGTATTGACTTAATTCTCTAAGTTTTCTCAACCTAAAATGTTTAGTTGACAGACTTAAATAATTGACCCAACTACTTATTTCAAATTAACTGGACTTGCAAAGTTTAGTTTTAATAGGTTTACTTACATTATCAAGTTAGCAGAACTTGCCAAATTTAGTTCAAATAGAATAACTCACATTTTCAAGTTCACTGACCTTAATCTAGCAGACTTTCTCAATTAGAAACAGACTACAAAATACATTACACATTTTATTAAATGTCTTTATTCCCAATTTAGCAATTAGACATAATATACTTACAATATAATTGTCTTTACAAAGTTTTTTACTTACAAAGTAATTTTTTTACAAACTAATTGTGAAGTAAAGGTAATCTTAAGAGGGAAAAAATGACACCAGAACTGAACCAGAACAGAAAGAAAGATTATAAAATCTGATCTCAACATCTTTATTTCACTGTATTTTTAAGTGAGTGTACTCTTGCACTGCAGATACTGTATCTGCTCCAGTGTTCTTCAACAGTTTCTGATTTCCTGGAGTCATCCTTCTGCTCAGCCCTCCTTCAGAATCTGTGTGCTGTATAAAAGATGCTAAACAATAAAAAATCTTTACATTTCTTTCTTTACATTACAAAATGTAACACTAAAGCTGAAAGACACAAACGTACACCAAGTATTATTTAACTACAAATCTTTACTTGCGTGATGTCAGCGTTTCAGCTTTTAGTGTCGTATATCGATTCGTTGATTGGTTGTAGGGAAAGTGCACCAAAAGCATGCTGCTTGAAGTAAATCTAGGAAGAAAAGAAAAAAAGAAAGCCAAAACTATTTAATAAATAGTTTAAACAATCAAGATCAGAGTAATCACTAAATCTTTGAGATGCAAGTTTACTGAAATCTTTCAAAATTATCTGTCTACTGTTGCTTAAATATTTGTTTACTGCATGCATATGACAGAATATATTTGGTAAAATCTCACCTGTAGTAAGTCAGTCTTTTTAAAAAAAATTATGTACATTTTTGTAAATATTTTTCTGTAATTTTAGTCTACTGTAAACATACGAAAGAAAGATATTTGATAAAATCTCACCTGTTGTAAATCAGTCTGGTTGTTGTTTTAACTTACAAAATCATGTAGAAAAAACTAAAATGCAGAAACATTTTTTACAGTGTAGGTTTGTAATAAATTAGCTAAATACCAGCATGTGGTCTTTATTGGCTGTCCATATGCAACATCTTCTTTGACACTTAATCTGTCTTAATTGTTACTGAGACCTGGAATAGTTGGTTTATGCTGTTTGTTTATCAAGATCTGTGAAAGCAAATACACTATACATACATTTTCTAAGGATGATGATTCAGGCTTGAATTGATACAAACAAATCAGCACTAACAAAACTTTTGATACAGTGAGAGTTGATGATTCAGTTTATTATATGAGAAATCTGCTTTTTGACCTTGGGCTTATGTAAACATGTTGTAGGAGACCTCTAAAACAAAATAGAGCCTTTTCACATTTCTGGATTTCTCAGTAGTGGAAGTCATCTAGTTGGGGAAACTTAGAGTGCAGTGAATTGGAGAGTACAACAACAACAAAAAAATAGTTTACATTTCTTTTTGCTGAAATAATAATAAAAAAAAACTCTTCGATGGTGTTATCAAGACTTTCAGAAAAAAGGAAAATAATAGTGTGAGAGGAGGCCAGATGAGAGATTAACGTCAGATTTACAGTACTCTCAGCACCATAGACATTGCATTAGAAACACCTCGCATAAGTAGTCATTTGTTTTTTGTAATTTGGAGCAAAGATGATATACTACATTCATAATTGCATATAAATGTTCATACACTTTAAAAAAAAATCAAAATATTAAAAACTTTCAAGGATTTAACATTATGATGACTGTTAAACGCGTCATAACAGTCTTGTGAAAAGGGTACATTAGGAATCTTTAAAGTAACCTAAATGTGGCATTTGATCAAAAGTTTTATTGTGTATTTGACTGTGTCTCAGGTTGATGTCGTGCTTATTTCTCCTCTTATGGGACAACACTGCCGCCCCAGAGTGTGAGATGTAATTAGATTGGGAGGCGGTTTGTTGTGTGGTTTTGTGTTGACAGACACAGCTAGAATGCCCTTTACACGGATGCCTCTCTGGCCCTGTGAGTGGGTGCCAGCCCACTAATCAAATGCTTGGCTAGATTAACCACACACAAAACTGTGTTTGTGCCTTCACTTTCCCTTTCTTTTCCTCACTCATGTAACCCTTTCTTGCATTTTTCTACTTTCATTTTTTTGCACTAAAACTGATTTTCTGTAATTGAAAGAATATGTAAAATAAAAAAATACTTCATTAATTAATTAATAACAACACTTACAAAATGTGTAATTTTCCACTGTTCATAACCTTAATTTTTAAATATGTCCAAAGATAAGCATAAGCATAAGCTTATAATATGGTTATAAGAAATCCCTTCATTCATTTTCTTTTTTGGCTAAGTCCTTTATTAATCAGGGGTCACCACAGTGGAATGAACTACCAACTTAACCAGAATATGTTTTCCGCAGTGGATGCCATTCCAGCCACAACCACACACTGGGAAACACCCACACATTCTTGCATTCAAAAACATACACAGACAATTTAGCTTATTCAATTCACCTATAACGCATGTATTTGGACTGGGGGGAAAACCGAAGCACCCAGAGGAAACTCACGAGAACACGGGGACAACATGCAAACTCCACACAGAAATGCCAACTGACCCAGCCAGGGCTCGACCTTCTTGCTGTGAGGCGATCGTGCTACCCACTGCGCCACCGTGACACCTAATATATTTTATTTAATAAATAATTGCATGTATAGTTTTGTACAGTTGTTTTATAGTTGCTTATTATTATTATTTTTTACCATTTTTATTATTTGTTTTTATTTCTCCTAGACTTAAATTTTTAAACCTACTCAGCTATCTGTCAGGATTTCATCATGCAGGGAATCGGCTTGTAACAAGCCGTGTGTGCAACAGGGCTTGAGATTAAACAACTCGGGTAATGCTTCATAAGAAAAGTACAGGTGCTCCGAATGATCAGCCGATAATCACATTTTATGACTCGATCGGTACTCGCTAATCTGTCTGATCACATGAACTGATTGCAAGTGTTCGTTTACAGGTTTACAAGCAGAAGAATATGCATTTTAACTTCTTATGCATCAAAAATGCACTCCATACTTTTTCTTCATTAAGGCACGTCGTTTTTTTATCTGTTTTATCTATTATTTTTTGTAAAGCTGCTTCTGACCATGACGTGTCCACACTAAATGGTTATAAGAGACGTGTTTAAGGGATTGTATGCAAAAAAATGTGCTTTATGCAATGTTAAAGTTATATCAAGCTTGAAGCTTTAAAATTGGTACTCTGTATCGGTCGATCACCATGACGAGGAATCGGTACTCGATATCAGCTCCAAAAATCCTGACCGGAGCATCCCTAAAAGTACTGTCTAATTGTACTCTAAATTGTGTGGCTGAGGTATTTTCTATTTAATTATATAATTTAAATATTGCATTTTAGTGACATTTTAAGCACAATTCTTAGCTGAATTATCTTGTTGGATGTCATCTTAACCACACTTTCTGAAGTGCCAAAAGTATTTAGATTTACAAGATTTACTGTAAAGAAATATGAAAAAATACTTATTTTTAAAAATACAAATTTATTACATCATATCAAGAAGAAAAAACAATCTGTCTGTGGCCTATTGTTATTTATTAGGCAAATAACAAACTGACCAGCACATTCAACTTTCCTCAGTCAGAATTTGGCCATTTGAATGCTAAAAAATTCCAAATCTATTCTCTATTTAAAAACAGCTGATTATCTGAAGTCACAACGAAGCAACAGGATTCCGCCTAGTCTTAAAGCCTTTTTTGATGGATTATTTTCACTATTTATGATGGCAAAGCAGTCAAAATGGGACAAATGAGCTTATGTATGGGACAAACTCTGGACTTTTATGAGTAAGGGGGGTCTTTCGAACCACCTAAACGCCCCCTGAGTAGAGGCCTGATTTTTCTAAGTTAATTAAGTCTAAAAACAACAGCATTTAGACTTTAAAACACCACGAGTGACTGAAAATTAAAATTTTATTGGCTGCTTAGCATCTACTGGAAAGGTGGGGATTAAGTTGATAAAAGGTCTTATTTGATTATTTAGATTTGGATAAACAACCATGCAACACAAATTCTTAGCATATAAAATGTATTTAATAATAATAATAATAATAATAATAATAATATCAATAATACATTTTATTTATAATGCTCTTTTCTAAAACCAAAAGCGCTACAACAGGAAAATCAAACATGCAATAAAATACATTCATTCGTTTTCATTTCGGCTTAGTGCATTTATTAATCCGGGGTCACCACAGCGGAATGAACCGCCAACTTATCCAGCACATGTTTCACGCAGCAGATGCCCTTCCATCCGCAACCCATCTCTGGGAAACAATAAAATACAAGTATATATATAATAAAAAACACATTAGAATGAGCAAGAATCTAAAAATGCAGTCTTAAAAAGATGAGTTTTTAACATCTTAAAACTAGCTAGTGTGGAAGCATTTCTTACAGAATAAGGTAGAGCATTCCATAACCTGGGTGCAGCAACAGAGAAGGCTCTCTCCCAGATTGATTTTAATCTACATGGTGGCTGTTGAAGGGTGAGAGGATCAGCAGACTGCAGGGAACGAGAAGATGTGTACTTAGAAACAATGTCACAGATATAGGAATGAGCTGTACCATGTAGAGCTTTATATGCTAGTGTGAGTGTTTTAAAAATGATACAGGACTGAACCGGGAGCCATTGCAAGCTATAAAGCACACCAGTGATGTGCTGCCGCGGTGGAGTGTGTGAGAATGCGGGCTGCTGAGTTTTGAATGTGCTGCAGCCGTTTGATTAATTTAGCAGGTAAACCAACAAAGACATTGCATTGCAATAGTCAATCCTGGAAGTGACGAATGCATGAATGAGTCTTTCTGCATCGGGTTGAGTGGAATTATTCATTATTTTTGCAATATTCCTCAGATGATGAAAAACAGATTTTGTAATGCCCTTAATGTGAGAGTCTAGTGACAGATGAGTGCCAAAAGGTTACATGCTTTGGTAGATGGACAATCGACAGCATTATCTAAATTCAATTTGTTTAATTTATTGCACTTATTTATGTTATGGATATTGCATATACAGTACTATTATCTTGATAATGATACTTTTTCAATATATTGTGTAGCCCTAACCCTCATTGACATTTGCACAAATTTTACTTAGCTTTTGATCTGATATTCAGTCATGGTGAAGCTATATGTGTGTGTGTGTGTGAGAGAGTGTGTGTATGTGTTTTAGAGCAGTCTCACCTGCCTTCATTATGACCCTTAAGGATTTTATAACACCTCTCTATCCTGACACATTACACAGCAATCACAACATCACCTCTGTCTTCTTCATTCTTCTCCATCATTACTGGAGGAAAGGTGAAATGAGTATTGCTGTGACATCCTCTTTAGGCCTGATGGGCAAATCCTGTTAATGAGAGGATGTTCTGTCAGCGTGCTTGCCTCTCTTTTTTTTTTTTCTTCTCGATGAGCGCTGTGCTGGAAGAGTTTAGACATGAGAGCGGCTCTTCTCCTCAATGCAGGATAAACAGCGCTGGCTCTGACTGGGCTCAAAGCCAAGCTCCTCATGCTGGACCACACAAAACGCTGTGTCGCTCCTCTCACGCGGTTTCTGCAGGATTCTCTGAGCTTTAAATCTGTCAGGGTTCATTTGAAAAAGTGCACAGTAAACGCACACACATTGACTATTTTGACATGAAGATTGAGATACGCTGACTCCCTTAGTAATGTGAAAAAATCTATTGTATTAAATAGATACATGTAATTACCACAGCATTATAAATGTTGAAATATAGCAATATTGACTAGATGACTTGAATATAAATATTTGAAAAGCATTCTAATAGTTATTGAGAAGGTATAGTATCATTGGTTTATTTTAATTATTGACTAATTGTCTGATTGGGGTTGTACAAAATATATTTTGAATTAAAAGTTTTTTTCTCTGAAGACATTTTTCAGGGGGAACCATCCTTTTTTGTAGGGTCAAAATGTATTTATTTATTTAGAAATATATTTATTTTGAACTGTGTATTTATTTAAGGGCGTCACGGTGGCAGCAAGAAGGTTGCTGGTTCGAGGCTCGGCTGAGTCAGTTGGCGATTCTGTATGGAGTTTGCATGTTCTTCCTGTGTTTGCGTGGGTTTCCTCCAGGTGCTCCGGTTTCCCCCGGTTTTCACCCACATGCTGGATAAGCGACCCCTGATTGAAAAAGGGACTATGCCGAAAAGAAAATTCATGAATTTATAACTTTAGGTGTTTGCACTTAGCAAATGAATGAACACACTCTGAACTTTTGAATATATTCATGTTAAATTGCAGTTTGTGATTTGACAATTACATTAAAGAGCTCCTATTTTGCATTAAAAAGGTCATTTTTTAGGGTCTCCAACAACAGGCTGATTTTGAAGGTCTCCAACAACAGGCTGATATGCATGTAAGGTCAAAAAACACTTTCATTTTCTTATAATATACATTTATTTTACCTAATCATCCCAGTGACTCCCATTTGATTTGTTCAGCGATTCATTTGTTCCCAAACCCCTCCTTTGCGCGAGGCTAATTTGCGCTGATTGGTCCGATGACCCAGTCTGTTGTGATATTTCGACTTCGTTCATTGCGAGACAGCGAGAAAAGCCCAGCAAGGTTAAGAAGTAGTCAGAGCATGGTGTGAGCCTAATGTAGGAATGTATTAAAGCAATATGTGAATGTGTATTAAATGCGATATGTGAAATAGCCCATACAGATTTTACCTGAGAGATACATTACAAGCACTGATCTATAACAGATAGGTGATTTTCAAGCTGTGTGGAGCGATTACAAGTTACAACACACAATTAAATACATTTTTCAACTACATAAAATGAGGCAACAATCACACTTCATGTTGTGTTGGAAGGAGAAAAACTTACAGAATCTGAAGGAAGAAGAAATTGGTCCATACAAACTGTTTAACATCTGGCACTTCATGTTTGGTATTGTTTTGTGACTACGTCAATACGAACAGCCAAAAGATCCAGATGGACAGCAAATCATATAAAAGACTCTGAGTTGAATCTTTTATTTAAAAATTATATTTTTAAACAATGTGCATTTTCAGATTTAAACCTCAGATGGATGTTTTCATTCACTTGGAGCTGTGTTGCACACTGCATGGAAGGTCATTTTCAAAAACCCATAATAGGGGCTCTTTAAGTCATATTGGGAAATAGATTTATAGTACATCTCTATTGTACAGTATGTAAAAATGTAAAAAAAAAAAAAAGTTATTCACTTTGAGATAAACTAAAGAATTAGAATCAGAAAGAGCTTTATTGCCAGGTATGACAGGACAAAAAACAGATAATAAATATATTTTAAAAATAGAAGTAAGTAGTGAATGCAAATAGACAAATTGACAAGTGTAAGAACAGGTATATTACTATATACAACGTTATATGTGCAGCTGTTATGTGCAAATTGGTATGTAAAGTGTATATGTGTCTAGAAAGTAGTGATGTTTGTTTCACAATTGCTATCATAAGGTGTTCTTGAGATGGATTGCCTGAGGGAAGAAACTGTTTCTGTGTCGGGCTGTTCTGGTGCACAGTGCTCTGTAGTGTTGACCAGAAATTAGAAGTTCTAAGAGGCTGGGTGTGAGGGGTCCAGAGTGATTTTGGCAGCCCTTCTGCTCACTCTGGATAAGTACAGTTCTTGGAGAGTAGGGTGGGTTGTACCAGTGATTCGCTCAGCAGTCTGAACTATCCAACATAATCTTCGGAGGTCAGATTTGGTATCTGAGCTAAACCACACAGTTAATCACCTGCAGAGAACTGATTCAATGATGGAAGTGTGGAATTGTTTCAGCAGCTCCTTTGGAAGGTCGAAGTTCCTCTGCTGATGAAAGCTTGAACTATGTTTAGCAATGTTTTAAAATTAAGTTATATGTGTCTATTATTAACTAATTAAAAGATTTAGTACCATGTGACGGTAATCCACCATAAAAACAAGAACTGAGCTTGCACAATTCACAATTCCCAGATTAGTTTACATTAGATTTTTTTGTTCAATGTTTTTTTTTCTCCTGTGAACATGACTCAGGAGCCTTCGGAATACAATTGTTATTCTTCTTCCACAAGTACTGTAATACATTCCCTCCCTATCCCTAGGCAAGGCATTGTGGGAAGGAGCAGACAATGGTTAATAGATTATAAAAGCTGGCATTGTGAAGGCTGCTGGCAAAAAGAAACCCATTTCTGTGCAAAAAAATACCTACATCACAATCTGAGTCACTCTTTGAGCACACAATAGCTTTCCCAGCATGCAGGTCTTGCCTGTTGTCTGCAAGTGCGATGAATATATCCTAAATGATCAGCTTCCCAGTCAGTTTATTTCAGCAATTAACCAAGCAGATCAATAAAACACACAACCTACAATTACTGCGCTCAATCAGATTTTTTGGGGGAAATAATTTCACTTGTCATAGTGGGTAAGTGACAGGCTGGCATGCTGTTTTTATGCGGTGCTCATTTGCTTGCAGTGTTGTGTGCAGTCAGTTTGATTCAGAGCCTCGAAGGCTTGTCTTTCACTGCTTGTCAAGCCAGCTCTCTCTGAACACCACTGGCAGTAAAGTGAACAGTGGTGCGCAGGCTGCATGTCTCGTGCGTGGGCTATTTTCGATAAAATGTTTGTTTTGTGTGTTCATGGCTGTTTTATGTTGTGTATTGTAGTTTGACTGTTGCATATCAATGCCTCCCTGGTATGCTGGTAATATTGTTCTTACCTCACTTGATCACTTGACGTCAATTGTTGTTGTAGAATCTTGTAATACTACAGGTTTTTATTTATCAACTGTGTGAATTATTTATCAAATGCATTAATACCACAGCTAAAATAGCAAGATGGATGAACGGATACAAGAATACAAGATTTGTTGATGGAAGGATGGCTTAGGAGGGTTTTCTAAGGGCGCTTTCACACTAGCACTTTTGGTTCGCACCTGGGTTCGTTTGACGCCAAAGTACTGTATGTTTAGCTAGTGTGAACGCTGTCTTCTGAACTCGGGTGCTCACCCGTGAACCGAATCCTAGTCCACATGATAGAGGTGGTCTGGGGTATGGTTCGTGTGAACTCTGGTACGGTTCACTGCTGGTAAGAATGCAATCGGCAACCGCCAACTGTACACCAAACTTTAGTTTTTATAACGTTCATTCGTGTGTGTGTCTGTGTATCACCTACCTTGGTGACAAGCCAGACTGACCCAGTGCAAACAGTGATAATGTCTGCTTATCTCCGTCAGAAATGACTTTTGCAGACATTATGTGATGTTCTGAACGTTTTTAATGTTTTTTGCAGCAGATAGACGCAAGTGGCTCTCTGTATTTTGGTTTTGGGAACACAACCAAAAGATTCAGTAAAAGCAGAATGACCGTGAGATGCGGACGTCTCCATTTTGGCAGTCCATTTTAGCAATAGCTGTACACAAAACAGCAGCTTGATGATGCACGTGTACCAGGGTTCAAAAGGAAAAAAGATGGTGTAAACACAAACCAGCCGAAGGGGGACAATCGATCTTGGGTTCTAACCAGGTATTTGGACCAAGTGTGAAAGCAACTAAAGTCTCAGATCAAAAGTCTATAGCTGTATTTTCATCAAAGTGAAAGGTCTGGAAAAAAACTGGTTATAACAAAACTTGTCTTTAATAAGCTTGCACATACAGTTGAAGTCAGAATTATTAGCCCCCTTTTGAATTTGTTTCTTTTTTTTTTTTTTTTTTTTTCCAAATGATGTTTAACAGAGCAAGGACGTTTTCACAGTATGTCTGATAATATTTTTTCTTCTGGAGAAAGTCTTATTTGTTTTATTTTGGCTAGAATAAAAGCAGTTTTAAATTTTTTTATGACCAATTTTAAGGTCAAAATGATTAGCCCCTTTAAGCTATATATTTTTTTTCGATAGTCTACAGCAGTGTTTCCCAACCCTGTTCCTGAAGGCACACAAACAGTACACATTTTCAAACTCTCCCTTATCAAACACACCTGAATCACCTCATCAGAACATTAGAAGAGACTCAAAAACCTGAAATGAATAGGTCAGATAAGGGAGACATCCAAAATATGTACTGTTGGTGTGCCTCCAGGAACAGAGTTGGGAAACACGGGTCTACAGAACAAACCATCATTATACAATGACTTGCCTTATTACCCTAACCTGCCTAGTTAATCTAATTAACCTAGTTAAGCCCTTAAATGTCACTTTACACTGAATAAAAGTGTCTTGAAAAATATCTACTTACTGTAAATATTATTTACTGTCATCATGGCAAAGATAAATGAAATCAGTTATTAAAATGAATTATTAAAAATATTATGATTAGAAATGTGTTGAAAAAACCTTCTTTCCGTTAAACAGAAATAGGGGAAAAAATAAACAGGGGGCTAATAATTCTGACTTCAACTGTACATAAATCGACAAAAAGCCTTTTGCATACATCAATAAAAAATAAAATGTGGCTAAATGACATGAGACTGTAAGCGTCAGTAATTTTCTGTAAACAAAACACACCAGATGTAGGTCAGAAGTGACGGTGCAAAATACAGAGCAGTCTAATGTGAGAAATGGCAGTCTGTAATACATCAGCTGCCTAAATCTTTATTTCATAGTGCCAATTGATATTTACACTCTTTACAGCACAAGTATCTTATTACAATGAAACAGAACAGTTTTGTGATGGATTGGATCAAAATGAACACATATCTCTCTGTCCAATTATCTTTGAAAACTCTATTTTCTTCATCAACTTTTCTTTTCTGGAAACGCACATCCTCATCTATTTAAATGTTCACTGTGGCGAAAGTTTGCTGATTATGGTAGATTCAGTTTCATTTCGGCCCATCACCGAAAAGACAAAAAAACGTACTAGATTACAAGTTCAACATGATTTTACCAAAGTAAATCCACACTTTAAATCCCTTGCACACAATTAGAGATCTTGAAATGTGAAACAGAGGTGGGTCTGGTCAAGATTGAATTCTCTCTGGGTCCAGATCTGAGAAGTCCAGACTTTGAGAAGCACCAACACATACTGCACAAATGTATGGATAAAAGATGGATCATGGATGGATGATTGTGCATGTATCAAAAATAGATTAATGGATAAAGGTGGATCGATTAAATAATCAATACAAGTATCAAATATGGATGGATAAAAGATGGATGGATAAAGGATGAATAAAATAGATCATATATGAATAGATGAAAATATGGATCAAGCTTAGATGAATGGATGGATGGATGAATAAAAAGGTGGTTTAAAGATGGACAGATCATAGATGGATAAAAGATAAATAGATAGACAAAAGGGTGGATGGATCTGATACATACTGTAGATAGACAGACAGACAGACAGACAGACAGACAGACAGACAGACAGACAGACAGACAGACAGACAGATAGATAGTGTTTTTCCACCAAGGCCAGTCTCTTCCAAATGCTTTCTGAAATGAGGGTGCTTATCAGAGCTAATGAAGCATCTGTGTTATAAATAATTGAAAAATCTCCTCCGTCAGCATTGATGCCCACTGATCTAATGTTCTGTCTTGTCACCATCAGTTAAAATACACTGCATAATAGCTGCTGCTATTTTAGAGTTTATTATAAGATTACATACTTGTATAGAGAGAGGTATACATACATGTGTAAATGTATGTATTTTTATATATTTATTTTAAATGTCTTTATTAGGAGGTAAAATAGTAAGTAAAATAGTTGAGGTTGTTTCTCATCCACTATACAATGAGTTTATACTTTAACTTCCATCAGGTATAGATTCTTTAGGCAACCATGAGCATTAAGGAAATTTTATCATTTACCTTTTTTGCACAGTGCTGTTATTATCTTATTATCTTTTGGGAGAAGCCTGTGTCATTTCTGTTCAATGATTGAATAAAATCATTCATTAGTTCATTCATTCATTCATTCATTCATTCATTCATTCATTTTCTTTTCGGCTTAGTCCCTTAAATCCGCCACAGCAGAATGAACCACCAACTTATCCAGCACATGTTTTACGCAGCGGATGCCCTTCCAGCTGCAACCCATCTCTGGGAAAAATCCATACACACTCATTCACAGTAGTACACTACGGACAATTTAGCCTACCCAATTCACCTGTACCGCATGTCTTTGGACTGTGGTAAAAACCGGAGCACCCGGAGGAAACCCATGCAAATGCTGGGAGAACATGCACACAACTCCACGCAAAAACATCAACTGACCCAGCTGAGACTTGAACCAGCGACCTTCTTGCTGTGAGGTGACATCACTACCTACTGCGTCGCCTGAATAAAATTATCTGAATCAAATTATTGAATAAAAGTATCTGTTTGTATGCAGTGATGTATTGTGAAGCCAGAGACATTTTTTTTCACAGTGTCAATAATAAAGTATTAATTATGTTAAGTTCCATAAATTCCATCGAAACATATTAAATGTTACTTGTGTAATTGTACAGTATGAAGAGCAAAGCCACATATTTAAAGACAGTCCTCGATGCAGTCCCCAGCTTGATGATGTACTGTACCAGGTCCACTAAGTAATGGACGATCGCCTACACCTCCCACTACCCTAAACCCAACCGTCACAGTAGCATGGGCGTTACCCTAGTGGGGGGTGCAAAGTCCAGTACGTCATTGTGGTTACAGACTGCAGCGAGGATCTTGCATATTTACACCACAGCAACTTGCTTAAAAATGAGTTATTTAAATCCTGCTTATTTATTATTATTAATTATGTTTTATAATGATTATTTTATTTAGTTTTTTATTATATTTTTTGTTAAGGTGTTATTTGTTACTTAGTACTATTTCTTTTTTTTATTGTTTTTCCACATTGTTTTGTTTAGACCGTTTTTGCAGTACAAGCATGTCTCTAGTTTTTATTGTTTGTATTAAACTAAAATGTCAGTCTAAATGCTCAAGGTAAATATAGGTAGAGCAAAATGAATATCAGAATGATGGCTTATACTGGTAATGCTGAAATCCTGTGAAGTCTCATATTTGAGATGTGTGTTTTTGGTTTGGTCCAGCTGGCTGAGCAGATCATCAAGAGTCATCCAGTCCTCTGTTTCTATAGAGAGCAGTCGGGCAGCTGTTGTCTGGGAGGAGAACATTTGTCTTTGTCCCGCTCACCCTGCCATGCATTTGTTTGGCTCTTTGCTGCGCCAGGGCATTGTAAGTACTTTTTTACTCGATGAAAAGTGTAGCAAATGCCACAAGAACAGAATGCAGACCACACAATAGAGCAAACCGAAGCTTTGCATATCGTCAATGTGTAATGTGTGGAGTCTGCTTACTCTCATTGTCAGCGGTGAGTCAGTTAAAAACATCACCCTCACTGACCCTCAGGCCTAAACATTTCATATTCATGATGTTACTGTAGGTTTAATATTGGATTATGATATGACTGGATTCCAAATAACTAATAGTGAATGTGTTTACGAAGAAAAAAGTTTGCAGTGGATTTAGCGTCATGTGACTTAAAAGTGTAATTGATTAAATAATTAGACAAATAGGATCATTATTATTTGATATTTTGTGTCATCATTATTACTATATATTTTATATTTCTTTTTTTAAAGTAATATTCCTTTTTAAGTTCTGTTTTGCTGTTTATTGTCTCAGACTATATATTTTGCTTCTGAGTAATATTCAATTTCACAAATGGGTAAGATTTTATTTAGCTATTAGGTAACACTTTAGAACAATGGTCCATTAGTTAATGTTGGCTAATGTAATTACTAACATTAACTAAGTATGAGTAATCTTGTAAAGCATTTATTAATAATAGATCAGCATTATCTAATGCATTATTAAAATCCAAATTGTGCTTGTCGACAGTAGTTAATGCTCTGTGAGTTAACATGAAATAACATTATTAAACTTAACATTAACTAACATTAACAAAGATGAATAAATACCATATTAAATGCATTACTAATAGTTTGTTCATGTTAGTAAATACATTAACTAATGGACCATTATTTTAAAGTGTTACCAGTTATTATTATTATTATTATTATTATTATTATTATTATTTGTTTTTACATTTTTATTAACTTTTTTTTTTCAAGTAAAAATACTTTAATGATTACATATAGGATGCGTTAATATCAAGGGAAAGTCCATTTATTTCCAAAATATGTTTCAAAAAGTGAAACTTGTGTGTTATATTAGTTCACTACACACAAAGTGAAATATTTCAAGCTGTCATTTGTTTCAATTTTAATGATGATTTTTTTAAACAAATTATTGAAATAAATGGACTTTCCCTCGATATTCAGATTTTTTGGCACATACCTGTATGTGAAAGGTTATATATGTTTTCAAACATTCATTCATTTTCTTTTCGGCTTAGTCCCTTTATTAATCTAGGGTCGCCACAGCAGAATGAACTGCCAATTTATTCAGCAAATGTTTTACATAGCGGTTGCCCTTCCAGCTGCAACCCATCACTGGGAAATATGTGTTTTTTTATATTTTAATAAATGCAAAAAGAATTTTGAACACCAAATAACAACGTTAATGATTTCCGTCTGGAGAAATGATTTCTGAAAATGTTTGCTAAAATAAAAATATGGAATAATAAAAATATTAGCAATATGTCGAAATAAAGTCATTTTAATTCTAATAAAATCTGATTATACCACTAAAATATTTGCTTCAAAAACATACATCTAGATTTATACAGACACAGAGTTATACTTTCGAGATGTAGGATGACTGTACCTGATAAATATTAAATAGCTGAATCTAATAAAAGAGACTGGTCCGCATGCTGTGGTCTGTTGAAAGCACCTATGCTTTATGTAAACAATAGCTAAAGCCTGGTACAGTTATTAGACAGTCCTCACTCCTCCCTCATCCTCAGCTGCTGCCCACTCGCTGCACAGAGCCTCTTCTCTGGCCCTTTCACTGTGCCCTTTCATTTGTAATGTATGCACAGACACCCACTGTGCCTAATTGTCCTGGTCCCATTCCAGCTCATATTTGCATAATTGCCACTCATAAGGAGCGGATAACGTGATAACCTCCCTTTGAGGGTGAATGTTGGCCCTGTCACACCCAACCTTTTCTGATTCACTTTTCCCCTCTTGTTCTCTCATGCTCTTTATGCAGAACAGGCTTGTATTTATTTGCTTCATGATTGTTTTCCCAGTGATTTCCCTCCAGGACTTCCCTCCAGGATTTCACCAGCCTTTTTACATATTTTTGCAGCCTAAAACTGCATTTGTGGTTACTTTAGTTAAATTTGATAGTTTAGTTAAATATCTGAAGCATTTCTTGTGTTGCTTTGCTGTGAAAATATACAGAGAACAAAATTCTAAACATTTTCTTAGTTATGTTGACCTCAATAAACTGTCATTTATATTGTTGTCGAAAAACTCAGTACTTTGGTAACAAGTCAGTATTAAAAAACAACAACTGAACTATATGATACCAGGCTTTCAGTACCAGTAAGCCTCAGTCAGCCCTGTTCTAGATGTGATAAATCTTTATATAAGCACTGAGATAGGGAAGTGCTGTTGATGTGGCATCTCTAAATCCACTTGATGATAAGAAATAAAACATTGAACAATAACTGCCACAGATAGCATTCCTGTAAGTTTAATTGCTGTTCTATTCTGTGCTGAAATATGCAGCACTGAAGAGCATACACACTCGTAACTTGCTCAGAGATTGCACTGACACAAACATCTGGATACACAGAAATCTTATATTTAAAAAGTGTTAAACGTGCACTAATAGCAGCATGAACCGATTAATGTTCTTACGCATTCATTCATCAAATGTCAGCATAAAAAAAGAAGCTTAGGTGATGGTACAAAAGCACATTTTGCAAGTAACGCTAGCTTTATTGTTATAAGTCCCAAAAATCCTCAAGGGACTGGCTTCTTTCACATTACAGTAATCAAGTTTATTCTATTGATTTAGTCTGTTAAAAGTCTGTCATTTGTTGTGGAATTTGTTAAAAAGAACAAATGTAACAGATGGAAGGCAGTACAAGCCTCATTTAGTAAACCATGAGCAATCTTATCCAAAAATAGAAAATATTATTCAAATATGGCAAAGAAGAAGTGTCTTCCTTCAAAAAGACAGCAGGCATTCTGAGAGCTAATGAGCAAAGTCACCATACACTGCATGCTGAAGGACAATCTCAGAAGAGAAAGAGTGTCACTTTTTGCTTTTTTTTCTCACTGAAAAGGAACAATATAAATTATTGCAAGTAAACATTGGAATGCTTAATTATTACGGGTCATCACACATTGGGAATAAAATAATTGGCACACTTACCATTTAAAAGCTAAAAACCAAAATCAAATATTCTGTATGCACTTGGTGAAAACCAGATGCTTCATATATATATTTATTATTTTATGAAGTAATATAAATTATTTTTACATTTGAATACTTTTCAAATTTAACTCAGTAACTTGAATTATACTGATTTAAAAAACAGAACAACAAAACAAAGGGTCAATGAATGAGTGAAGACAAATATGTCGGTGTGTTATTTAACCTGTATATATATATATATATGTATATATATATATATATATATATATATATATATATATATATATATATATATATATATATATATATATATATATATATATATATACATATATATATATATATATATATATACATATATATACATATATATATATATGTGTATGTATATGTATATGTATGTATGTATGTGTATACAGTGCATCTGAAAAGTATTCATAGCGCTTCACTTTTTCCACATTTTTTATGTTACAGCTTTATTTCAAAATGAATTAAATTCATTTATTTCCTCAAAATTCTACACACAATACCCCATAATGACAGTGCGAAAAAATATTTTTTGAACTTGTTGCAAATTTATTAAAAATAAAAAACCTGAAAAAAACCACATGTACATCAGTATTCACAGCCTTTGCTCAATACTTTGTTGATGCACCTTTGGCAGCGATTAGAGCCTCAAGTCTTTTTGAATGTGATGTCACATGGTAAGCGACAGTGTACAGCCATTTTCAGATCTCTCCTGAGATTCAGGATGTCTCTGTACATGGCTGCATTTATCTTTCCCTCTATCCTGACTAGTCTTCCAGTTACTGCTGCTGAAAAACATCCCCACAGCATGATGCTGCCACTACCATGCTTCACTGTAGGGATGATATTAGCCTGGTGATGAGCGGTGCCTGGTTTTCTTCAAACGTAACGCCTGGCATTCACTCCAAAGAGTTCAATTTTAGTCTCATCAGACCAGAGAATTTTGTTTCTTATGGTCTGAGAGTCCTTCAGATGCCTTTTGGCAAATTCCAGGCGTGGAGTGGCTTTCGTCTGGCCACTCTACCATACAGGCCTGATTGGTGGATTGCTGCACAGATGGTTGTCCTTCTGTAAGGTTCTCCTTTCTCCACAGAAGAACACTGGAGCTCAGACAGAGTGACCATTGGATTATTGATCACCTCCCTGACTAAGGCCCTTCTCCCCAATCACTCAGCTTAGATGGCCGGCCAGCTCTAGTCCTGGTGGTTCCAAACATCTTGCACTTATGAATGATAGAGGCTACTGTGCTCATTGAAACTTTCAACATTTTTCTGTAACCTTCCCCACCCTTGTGCCTCGCGAGGTCTTTCAAAAAATCTTTTTTCACATTGTCATTAGGTGGTAATGTGTGTAAAATTTGGAGGAAATAAGTTAATTTAATTAGTTTTGGAATAAGGCAGTAACACAAAAAATGTGGAAAAAGCGAAGGGCTATGAATACTTTCCGTATGCACTGTATGTATGCAGTCTATGATGTATACATTTAGAATGTACATGAGTAGAATATCCACAGAGATGTAAATGTAGCTATTTTGAACTTGGCATGTGTAAGATAGTCAATGGTGTGCACTGCTGCTCTTGTACTTTGGTTGGTGCATCAACAAACCAGCTTTGCATTGCAAGCCATTGAAATGAATTGGTTTATAGCGCAAAACAGCATTTTTTTAATGTCTGGTCAGAAAGCTGCTTCATACCACACAGTGATGAAGGCTGAAGGGTGAAACAAAGTGGGGTTTGATTTGCTCAAATTTTTGGCCGTTTTTTTCTTTCAGACAATAAAGAAAATTTTGTGCAATATTTCATTTAATCAGTAAATAGGGCTGGAAGAACATCTAACTGCAGATGTACAATAGTATTAATTCTCTAGTCAAATTAATATTACTATTATTGTATAACAAAAATATGTCATTTCTTAAAGTAAAATGATTACACTAATGCATTTTTGCTTTTTCTTTGCTTTTAAATATTGCACTATTGAAATTTTATTTTGGCAGAAAAACAGTTTTCATGTGTTGACAATACATTTATAAATCAGTCTCACTGTGTTGTTGCAAAGATGCTTGACTTGTGTTGCATGTTCAAATGCAGTATAAGCATAAAAAACAAACCACGTTGAGAACAGAGCTGCTCACATGAAGACATCACCGGTTTGCACATCAAATGACATCTTTTTAGAATTACAAAATATACTTTTTGATAATTGATACAGTTTTATAACTACACTGAATCATTTGGCATTCTCAGACATTGTTGGAATATTGACATAGTTACCAGCCAAATGGCGAGCAACACTGTTTCACATACTCACCAACACTTATTTTTACTTTCATTTGGCACTTAGTGGATGATAATTTTAAGTCTTGATCACAGGCATTCTGGTCCAATACTTCTGTATATCAGCACTAAACGGTGGTCATTTTTTCCTTAAAACTCTTTCTTTTCATGAGAAAATAAAATAATTGAAACTTATTTGATTTAACTTATTAAGTAGCCATATGAATTATTAGGATAATTACTGTACGCTTTATCTATTGCAAATTAGCATGTTCTGTCATGATCAAGTTGTGGTCCCATTCACCATCACTGTAATTACCAGATGGTCCTGTGTTTATATAATTTCTTTGCCTTTGTTGTTTTCTTTCTTTTTTATGATCTGTTAGCAGATCTTGACTGGACAGTTCAGCAGCTGTTAGTAAAGCTGTAGACAATATCTGGAAACACTTTAGAATAATGGTTCATAAGTTAATGTTAGTTAATGTATTTACCAACATTATCTAAGCATGAATAATCATGTAAAGTATTTATTAGTCATAGTTCAGCATTAACTAATGCATTATTAAAATCCAAAGTTGTGCTAGTTAACATTAGTTAATGCACCATGACTTAATATGAATTAACAAGAAGTAACATTATTTAACTTTAACATTAACTAATGTTAACAAAGATGAATAGATACTGGAATATATGTATTACTATTAGTTTGTTCATGTTAGTAAATACATTAATTAACATTAAAGGGCACCTTGGTTACCCCTATTTTCAGATTTAATGAGTCTTTTGTGTTTCGACTATGTGTCTGTAAAGTTTCAGCTCAAAAACCTATCATATTTTTTATTAGACCTTTTATAAGATTCTATTTTATATCTTTTTGCACCAGGAGGCTGTTTTGTTGTACTGCGCATTTAAGGCTAGTCCTCCCCGCCCACCGTTTCTACGTGCCTTTCTGCATGCCTTAATCTCCTCCCTCGGGTTCGTCAGACTTAAAGGAAGCAGATCTCACTTAGCGTTTGTGAGAAATACTACAGTAAGAACTTTACCATTGAGTATTTGAGGCTGCATTTGTTGTGGAGTTGCAGCGATGAGTCACATACAATGTCGTTACAAAGTTCACACACACACGCACACACACACAGACAGACAGCACGTGCATTTAGCTTTGCACTCTTTTTGCATGCATATGTGACAGGATACAGGTTAATCTCCACTGCTGTATGGATATCTGTTATATTAATGTACAAAATAAACCTGATTTAACGTCCACAAACCGCGATTGAAGCGTCTTCCTTTATAATTGCTCTGGCACACGGCTGTGCTGATGAAGTAAAGCTGAAGTAAATCACTGTAATTCATTTCACACATGCTCTGTTTTAAAACATTTTAAACATGTGAAACTTACACTTGATCACTTACACTTTGATGATGATTGATGATCCTAGCAAACTGAACAGACCTTTTATTCCCGCTTTGCGCTCGTCCTGTCTTGTTGATATGATTATACACGTGACTACCGGGACATTTTAATACGCAGCTGTCAATCAATTCGGTGGGCGGGGGACCGCACTCCTACGTCAAGTTGGTCGGTCTGAAAACCGCTCCACTTGGTCCACCAATTTTATGTTGTTCAATTGAAAAAAAACAAAGGACTGGTTGTGTTTATATCACCCCAATAGCTTGAAAGTAGATTTTTCACCATAGGTGCCCTTTAACCAATCGACCATTATTTTAAAGTGTTTAGCAAATTCTTTTACACAGTCTAACAGAAATGAGTAAATTATGGAGTAATTTTAATTTGTAGGTCCACTATTCCTTAAAGTAGCATTGGAAAAAAATATTTATAGGGCTTATCAGCATTTTTCCCCTTTCTTACATGGTTGACAGCATATTTTCTGGATTTCTGCATTCCAACACAGGGCTGGGCAATTTAGGAAACAAGTTATCATAATATAATGTTTAATATCATTCTGTATTAATAATTATTGAATATTTTTTTTACAATCCATTTATGAATGTTAGGGTTTTTTTTTACCATTTAATTTTAATTTACCAA
>NC_079452.1:53462588-53512588 GCF_903798145.1 Danio aesculapii | reverse complement strand
AATATTTTAATATCTTCAGCTTTATTTCCATATATTTGAAATACCATTTTTTTCACTCAATAATTACCAAGAAACAGTCTTTCATTCATTTATTTTCCTTTAGCTTATTCCCTTATTTATCATAGGTCTCCACAGCGGAATGAACCACCAACTATTTCAACACATGTTTTACGCAGTGGATGCCACTCATTCACACACACTCATACACTATGGCCAATTTCGTTCGTTCAATTCACTTATAGCACATGTAAGGAGGAAACCCACACGAACACGGGGAGAACATGCAAACTTTACACAGAAATGCCAACTGACCCAGTTGGGACTCGAACCAGCGACCTTCTCATGCCGCCAGAAACAGTCATTCTCACATTGAAATAAACATGACATTTGAAACTTTATTAACACTGAAATCAACTTTATATGTGTTGTTTACATTTTGTTTTTAAACTTCTTGAATGGTTGTTGGCTTGAGAAAGCAATATGCTAACAATGTTAACCATTGTTAAAACACATTAACAACTTATTATATGCTAACTATGGTAGCAACATGTTTTTATCATATTAGCAAATTGCTAATTAATTGTAAACCAACATTCCCAATATGTCAATATAACATTTAGCAACAGCTTAGCGAAAATAAAGCTAAGAATATGTTGATTCTTGCTAATGAAGTTAATCTTCTTAGAAACAAGCTAACATTTTAAGTTGTTGTTAGCACATACTAAATCCAGTAAACATATTAAACATGCTAAAAATATTCTATCAACATATTAAGATCTACGTTTAAAGATACAACATGTTGCTTTATGTTTAATTCACACTAACAATTTCATATAGTGATGAACATGGTAGCAGAATGCTAGTTCATGTTCGCAATGTTAAAACATGTTAAGCAAGCATCCCTAAGAATACAAGCCAATTGAATTACCTTCGTTATAACTAACATTACTCATCTCATTAGTATTTTGACCTTTGATTTAGTATTTTGATTTACTTGTTAGTATTTTGAGCCAATGCTTTATTTAGATTAGCCTTTTATTGAGCTTTAATTTAGCTGTTTTCATTTCGTTTAATTGCAAGGCAACTTTACAGATTTTCATTTCATAACTTAATTTAACAAATCTTTCAGTTTAGTTGAAATTTTATTCAACAATACCAATGTTTAATCATGTGGCATATGAGATTATGATATTGGCTGATCTTTGGCATTGATGAACAATGGCGTCATGTAGAAACAGAGTTCTGGGAGCTGACTCACTTCAACAGTTGACTCATCCCATGAGAAAATGCAGGAAATGTGTTTCTCTATCTAGAATCCATCTACCCTTCTTATCCTTACAAACGCACAATGAGGAGCTCTGCTTCCCACGCATGATAACCTTCCCAAAGCTTTAAAACACCCACTGAAACATCCTCATTTACTTTGCACTCTTGAGCAAAATACTATAGCCTAGCATTGAAGAAGAGAGCATAGTTGCAAATGACTGGAGTTTAGTTGAACGAGCTCTTTGAATGCAAATCAGCATGGATGATTGGACTGTCGGAGTTCTGAATTGGATTGGTATCTGAAGTATAGAAGCCTTTTGTCTCCTACATGATACAAATCTCACAATTCAGATTAATAATTTTACAAGTTAGGCTTTTTTCCTCATTAATCTGAGTTTACATTTCATAAATAAATCTTTTTTAATGCTAAATATAAATGGTTGAAGATTTCTGACCTTTTTTGCTTTGTAATTTCTTTTTTAACTGCCCTTTTTGCCTTGAATGTTTGTCTTGCAATTCCGACTGTATTTCATGCAATTTTCATGAAATATAAAGATTTATAGTTTGTGTTTTCAGTATTTAAATTTAAGTGACATTTAGTTTTTGTTTTAGATTTTTTTGGCCGCAAACCACAAGAAGGATCTTACTTTCCTAAATCTACTGTCCCTGTAAATATACGTAATGCACAAGTCCTTTATCTAGTTTGTGATTCTTTATAACATTTACAACTTTTAAATGTAGGATAACTTGATACTTGATAATAAATTTGTAGTTTGACTTTTTAGTTTTCAAGCGTGTTTGGCATGCTGTCCCGGGCCCAAGGCTCCCTCACGTTGCTGTTTATGGCTAAAGACAAATTAGGGATTGCTATGGAGAGATATACTGCTGACTAAGAGATTATCTGTGGTGCCAATTTGGCTTAGTCGATTCACTTATTTCGCATGTCTGTGGGAGGAAACCGGGGAACCTGGGGCAAACCTATGCGAGCATGGGGAAAACATGTAACCTCCGCACAGAAACATCGACTGGGGTACTGAAGTAACTGAGGTAAGAAACTAAGGTTATTTATGTGAGTTAGGGATCATCTAGTTGGTGAATCGTGAGTTAGCTAATGCGGGACCAGCTGTGCACATGATAAGCAAACATCATAAGCACATGATCCTCTCAAAATTAGTTTATAATTAAACTTCACTTAGTATACTTGTTACATGAGGTCAAAGATGTGGTAGGATCCAAAAACAGCTTAAAAGAGTTTATTCCATAAGTCCACAAAAACAAAAACAAGAATGAAGAAAACAAGGGGTGTAAACAATTAGTTACTGGAGAGACAAACTAGAATTACCTTGGGGATTAAGGAGGGTGTTGCACAGGGGAACACAGAGACACACACTAACCAGACAGTGAAAAAAAATACTCAAGGAGGGAGGTGGAGTAGAGCAAAGGCATTCCTAGACCAAGCGATATCAGTAGGGCAAGCAGTGTGGGTAGTACCTGCAAGGGTTTAGGCCTGTGGTGAGCCATCAGGGCTTGGTTGGCACCTGTAGAGGGTCATGTTCAAGGGCTGGAATCATCACTGGCAGGCACACTGGTTTTAGAGTTGGCGGCGGCTAAAAATCTGGATCTTGTGGCTCTGGCTCTAGATTTGGTGACTTGGGATCTGGGTAAGACTTTTCTGGGTTAGGCAGCTATGGCAGAAAGACTTGTACTGTATTGGCGGTGGTAGCTCTGCTCTATGTAATTGCAGTGCTTCCGACACATAGACTTTACTTGGGCGGGCAACCCAGGTATATTAACGGCTGCCCAAGTAAATTTGGTGGTGACACATGAATAATACTACTATTACCATCCGTTTACACTTCTTTATATCCGTCCAAGAGAGCCAAACATTCGCAATTGATTAACCAGTGGAAAATCTTCTCTCTTCCTACTGCTGGTTGTTTGTGCAGACCCACAGAGACAAGCCTTTTGCACCAAAATGGGTAAAACCGTAGTTTCTGAATCTCCTAAAATGTCCGGGATTCGGGTTTTACTATCGCTTTCTAAAGTTGTTGTTATTTGTATGTGTTTTTGCATTACCTTTTCGCAGCTGACTGCGCACACACAGCTACGAGAGAAACCTTAAATTATTAATCATTGAATAACAGCTCAGATAAACTTTACTATACACTCAGAGAGAACAAAATTCTGGCTGCAGAATATTTGTACACCATTAGAAATGGCTAATCATTATTATTTAAATAATTTACAACTTTTATTTTAATAATTATTATATTTGTTAGCAATAATGTCTATTTTTATTCCATTTTTATGTTATTTGCTTCTCATGTGCTGTATATTTGATTAATTTAATGATGTTAATATGTTACATCAGTGGGTACACATGTGGGTACACATGGCTCCTAAATCGCATGAAAGTATAAGAAATAGTGGATTTCTTTTATTTCAACAGTCTTTTTTAATAACTTTAACCCATTGAAAAGAAAAGGTGTTTAACAGTGTCATAATAAGTACAAATGTAGTCAAAATCACATTATTTTTTTTGTTTGTTGCATATAGTTGATCATTTAGGTGCTGTGGGTAAAAGGCGTGTTTCAATCCGGCTACCACCGCCAGTGTATTTTAAATCTGTGGGAAGCACTGAATTGACTACACTGTAAGGAATGCAGGGTTCCACACAATTCATTCATGTTGTCCCAACACAAATTGATTAACTTAACACTTTTTTAACAAATTTATGTGGATTAAACATAAAAAAATTAAGTTGTCCCAATGAAATCTCAAGAATTGTATAAATAAATAAGTAGTTTGAACGAGCAAAAAAAATATTTTTTGAGTGTGCATGTTCACCTGGAAATCCTCAAAACTTTGGTTATCCTCAAAATTTAAGACTTATTATTTATTTTGAATGTAGAGTGACTTGATACTTGGTAATATATTTGTAGTCAGTCTTTAATTTTGCAAAACACATCGTTCAAACTCTTAAGGGAACAACTGGTCATGAAAAAAACTAGCACAAAATATAATTAAGTATTGCCTAATGATCACAGTTAGCATTTCTCAACCAATTATATTTGATTGGTTCACTTTTTTTTCAATTACAATGTTGTCAATTACAATGAAAAATACATATAAACATAAAGAAAAAGAAAAATTAATTTGCATGTTTTTCTGTAAGTTAGGTAAAAACAGGTTTTTGCACAGGCTGATGCTTGATATCCAAGAAACCAAACAATGGCATGGAATAGTGTGAGTGGAGCATACAGTATATACACAT
The DNA here is from genome assembly GCF_903798145.1 of Danio aesculapii. Lineage (NCBI taxonomy): Eukaryota > Metazoa > Chordata > Actinopteri > Cypriniformes > Danionidae > Danio > Danio aesculapii. The sequence goes on along the minus strand of NC_079452.1, from coordinate 53,508,048 downwards.
AAACATGTATAAATCTCCATGCATGCTTTAAGGGTCTTTTTAAGGCCTTATATGAAGTCTCCAGTGTGCAGTAACATTGCTGGATCTGCTAGCAATGAAAAAGTGCAGTGAGCTGTGTGTCTGACGGCAGTATTTCTGAAGTGAGTGGGCAGGATGGTGTGATTTCTCAGACTGAAGTCACTCCCACTCAGCTCTATGTTAATGAGCGGTCAGGTCAGTGGGAGGAACTGACAGAAATAGCACGTTACCTTTAACACGTCACTATGGGAGAGATGCGAGGTGTCAGCTGGACATGACATGTAGTGTCGCGCTGAAAGATGTTATGCGGAACATTGACCTCCTGTTGTTGCTGACGTGGCTTTGAGTTTTTTTTTCTGCAGCCTTAAACTATGGTGGACAACCTCCTATTGATTTTTTAAAAGTGTTGTATGAATCTTCCAGGCCTCAAGGATGTGGTCTAAAACGTGCAGTAAGCATTGATGTCTGAAAAGCATGAATTTACTCACCTTTTACACCATCAAGGCCAAACACATGCTTGCTGTGCATTAATATTAGCTATTTATTTATCCTTTGAAGGGGTGCCTATTCAGAATTGATTTTGATGTTTGTTCCAAAGGACTCTCACAGAAATTTGTATCTTTTTAATTTAGTGGCTAATTTCTGTGAATTTGTATGATCTCATTTGTACATTTTGTACATCGATACATTTTGCTCATCTCCCAATGACATTGTATAGACAAAGATGAGAGAAACGAAATTGTAAGGTAATCAATTTTCAATTAGTCACCATCGTATCTTGTTTATTTCCTCTCTAAATGTCTTTTAAAGGCCTTCGAAGTTTTTTGATTACAGTTGAAGTCAATTGTGACACATTTTTATGACTTTGAACGAAGAAATAAAGCCCATTATTTTGTAATAGCTTATATTTAAGCATAATTTAAAGTGTGAAAAGACAATTCTTAAAATTGTTTGAAATCTAAAGACTCTGAAGTATGTTGAACTGAATTGTGGAATAAAATCATTAAACAGTTTTGTCTTATGTACAGGATTTTTTTGGACAGGGCTAAAAAGGTGCCCCTAACACTATAACAACTACAGAATATTTTTGTCAGTGTTTCTCCTGGTCTACATTGAGTCACTGTCATCATTCATTACTGAAGTCTACATTTGCTAGCTAGCTACAGTATACAGTTCTTATGCAAATGCGTTTTACCTGGTTGCAACATTATACAAAACTGCTTAGTCTCATTACTGGAGTTAGCATTGCTATCATCCATTCAGTATGTACATGTACATGTAGCATTATTTGACAGTTGAGAGATGGATGCTTTCCCATGAGTGCGTGTGGTTTCAGCCCAGCCAGTGGACACGCCCCCAGCATTTGAGATTAAAGAATCCTGCTTATATTTTCATAGATTTTTATAGCTTATTATTATTTATTTTTTAAGCATTCAAAATGGGCTGTGTAGTTAATAATACTAATACTTCTGTTGTGTGACAAACACTGAATACATTTAAAGTTGGCATTTCTATTTCTATTTAGCTTTAGATAGTTTTGCTTGTTATAAACGATGTATATCTGCAATTGATTAAAATAATCCTCTTTAATCAAATACCGTTTTTTTCTAATTTAGCCTTCAGTCTGAGGAAGTTTATTTATTTTCTGTACCCGTGGAATGTACTGAAATGAGAAAAAAGGCTTTTAAATATGCAGCACCTTTTGCATGGAATAACCTCCAAACTAAGTTGCCGTTTCAAGAGTTGGGTCACTACATGCTTTTAAAGATTTTAAATGATTTGGAGTTTGAAACTTTGGCCTGAAGATGTTCTGAATAGTTTTTAACTGTCAATGTATGTGTGTTTTGATGAATATTTACGCCAGAGCGTATTGGTGGGTTGCTTCTGTGCCTTTTGTGTCTCTCTCTCTTGTCCTGTCCTGCATGCGCTGTGGTTGGTGCTCAGAGAATGCAGCATCTTTTGAAAAGGAGCCAGACAGAGTCTGATCGCTTGGGGGAGAGGTTTTCCATGAATGCTTCGTTGTTATTCATTAACCTGTTGTTGTGTTTTTCAAGTTGTGCAAAGTTGTGAACTTTAAGGTGCTCTCAATCTTTTTTCTCTCCCCTCCTTGTTGTGACTGTAAAACCCGTATTTTGTATTATAAAGCTGTAAGCGGAGTGCCGTAGGGGCTGAGTGCCATTTATTTTGAACTGACCTTTTCTCCTGTTTCTTGGTTTGGTTAAGGAGTAAGGGAAGTATTTGTAATTTATTTTCTGCATTTCTTTTGGTTCTATTAGGTAAGTTATCTTCGGAGTGGAGTTAGTTAATTTTTTGTTTATTATTTTGGCCTTGCTCAACCCTGAAGCTGTTTTTGTTTGCGCTTCTGTTCCTTGTTTTCTGTAAATACAACCCCCCCCCCCCCCTCCTTCTCACAATAAAATAACTTTAAGGTCATTAAAATCTAACTGTTTATTTATTAATTTTCTTTAACTTATGTTCAGTGTGTCACAGTGGCGCAGTGGGTAGCACAATCACCTCACAGCAAGAAGGTTGCTGGTTCGAGCCCCAGCTGGGTCATGTTCTCCCCGTGTTCGCGTGGGTTTCCTCCGGGTGCTTCGGTTTCCCCCACAGTCCAAAGACATGCGGTATAGATGAATTAGGCTAAATTGTCTGTAGTGTATGTGTGTGGATGGATGTTTCCCAGTGATGGGTTGCAGCTGGAAGGGCATCCGCTGCATAAAACATATGCTGGATAAGTTGGCGGTTCATTCCCCTGTGGCAACCCCTGATTAAAAAAGGCACTAAGCCGAAAAGAAAATGAATGAATGAATGAACTTATGTTCAACCTCAGCCCTATAGACATTTTGGGCTTGTAACAGAGTGATGTTAATAGTTATTTGTTTTTGTTTGTTTGTTAAACCCATGTAAACTGTATACTTCCTAATCTTGGCCAGGACGCTCTTGTAAAAGAGATTTTTAATCTCAATGTGCTTTTCCTGGTAAAATAAAGGTTATAATAATAACAATAATAATAATAAAAATTCAGGACTGTTTCAAACACAAGTACAGTTGAAGTCAACATAGTGTTAACCCCCTTAAGCAATATTTTTTTCGTTGTCTACTGAACAAATTATGTTTATAAGTGTGTTGAAAAAAAATCTTCTTTCTGTTAAACAGAAATTAGAGAAAAAATATATACAATGGGGCTAATCATTCAGGAGGGCAAATAAGACTGACTTTAACTGTATATCCCCATTTTGGGGAAAAATGTCATTTCATGCCAACTTTAATATCTTTAATTTACTGATTTTAAGCTGTGAAGTTGTTTTTTCAAACTTTATATTAGTTACAGTAAAGTTCTATACTCAGATATAACTTTTCATAGAACTGATTAGTAAGCAACTTTCTCCCACAGGCAGTGTAGTCTATATTCAGAGCATCGCTTCAGGACAGCAGCACTTGACACTGACACAACCAAGTGATACCTCAGCCTTATTCAGGATGATTCACGAAGGGATGTAAAATACCACCGTAATGCTGTACTATACCCCTGCCATTGTGTTTTCCCAGCCCGAGGGGAGATCACTTACCACTAGTGAATTCAGCCATAAAAATGCAGAGAGCTATTTGGCCCCTGAGACTGGTTCCCTGTGCAGGCAGGCGGAAGAGGAGTAGTGCCACGCTGCGTGTCAGAGCTTTAATGGAGGCCCCAGGGATCCCACAATCTAGTCCATAAATGATTCACAGAGTCATGGAAAGCAGCTTTCATAGACCTTAATGCCATTTCACTGGACTTGTCTACTGAAATCCATCTCTCATAAAGACAAAGTGTCTTGTGTACTTTTGAAGAAATCTCTGCTCTCTGGTGACAAGACTGGGAGAAAATATCTGAAATGTTCTTTGAAATGGACAGGGAATTACTTATTACTCTTATTTATTTGTATACAATTATGTAAGAATTTAGGGAGAAGTAAAAAAGCCTTTAAAACAGAGTTGAGGAATGTTTGATCCATTGGTTTGATCAAACAATGCAATATTAATAAAACAAAATGCAGTACTATTACAAATTGGTAATTTGATTAGCAAAAGATGTTTTTCAGTTTTACTTTTTACTTAATTTTTTTACTTTAAAATGTAATATATTTATGTATGTATGAATGTAGGTGTGTACAGTATGTATTTATGTTTATATATATTTTTCATTGTAATTGACAACAATGGAAACTTTGAACACTGACTGCTGAAAATGGAGCTTTGTAATGAAAATAATAATAATACAAATAATATTAATAAACTAATAAACTTTAAAATTTTTATTTAGAAAAAAAAACAGAAGAGGAAGAAAAGAAAATAACAAAGAACTAAGCGGTTGTCATATGGGTTAAAAAATCAAGTCACAATGCATTTAAAGCACATTATCACATATTGTTTACAATGACATACTCAGTCCATTTTTGCCAATACTTGTTGCACTTCTCTGAATCAAGTTTAATGTTAAGTCAGTCTCTCCATACAGTGTATTTCTTTTACAATTCCTATTCATTGTGCCTTGTTGGAGGATCAACCTGAAACCATTTTCGAGTTATGGCTTGTCTGCTACTTGCCAAAAGTTTCTGAACTAATTACTTGTAAGTAGTTGTAACAGCTTCTGGTATTTTCCCTAGGTATAATGTAATAAATGAGTAGTCCAATTCTTGTCTAGTTATCTTTTTTATTTCAGTCGCTACGATGTCACGGTGGCACTGTGTAGCACGATGAATAAGCTAAATTGGCTATAGTGTATGAGTGTGAATGCAAGAGTGTATGGGTGTTTCCCAGTGTTGGGTTGCATCTGGAAGGGTCTCCGCTGCATAAAACATATGCTGGATAAGTTGGTGGTTTATTACGCTGTGGTAACCCCTGATTAATAAAGAGACTAAGCTGAAAATACAATAAATGAATAAATGGATTTCAGTCACTACTTTATACCGGAAGGGCTGCAAGCCCCCAAAAATGTGAAACTGGTTAGCCATTAAGGTTCTACATTGTCTCCAACAAGAGCCCAAACTTTCAATACCTGTACGCAATGCATACAGTTTAGGAGTTATAAAGAACCTCATCAGGTTTTTTCCATCCAAACTCTCTCCAAGCTCTCGAGTGTGGTTTTTGCATGTGTGACACACATATCTGTCTAGTCTTCTTCTGTTATTTGTTGGTCTGACTCTTTCTCCCATTTTTGTTTTATGTAATTATAAATAATGTTGAAAATAAATTAAATTGTAACAACATTACAAATCATTGTATCGGTCAGTTTTTGTAGATATTACCAAAGTCCCTTTAAGGCAAGTCATTTGACTCGGTGGCCATCTTTGAAACACCTCTCAGGCAGTGTGTTTGGGGCATTCTGTATGAATGGGGAAACATCAATTTCTCCAAAACTGTTTGCCAAGCTTACGAAAACATTACATATTCGGAATCACCAATAAAATTAAACAACAACAGTCTCTTAAGTTTTATTATCGACACCAACCTCATTGATGGCCGTTTTACACATAATCATCCTCTGGATAATGTTTCATCAGATCGTGCTGGTTTTCTGAAGTAATTCACAACTTGGTCTTGGTGGCGAAGCTCCTCCAGAAATGACAGCAACTTTTTTTTTTTTTCCTTTTTTTTTACGTTTGTGGGAATTCAAGTAGTTGCTGCTGTCATGCAATATAATTCTCTCAACCGTAACTCTCTCATCTGTAACACTCTTAACCGTAACTCTCTCAACTGTAACTCTCTCAACCGTAACTTTCTCAACTGTAACTCTCTCAACCGTAACTCTCACAACCGTAACTATCTTAACTGTAACTCTCTCAACTGTAACTCTCTCAACCGTAACTCTCTCAACTGTAACTCTCTCAACCGTAACTTTCTCAACTGTAACTTTCTCAACCGTAACTCTCTCAACTGTAACTCTCTCAACCGTAACTCCCACAACCGTAACTCTCTCAACCGTAACTCTCTCAACTGTAACTCTAACAACCGTAACTCTCTCAACTGTAACTCTCACAACCGTAACTATCTTAACTGTAACTCTCTCAACCGTAACTATCTTAACTGTAACTCTCTCAACCATAGCTTTCTCAACTGTAACTTTCTCAACCGTAACTCTCTCAACTGTAACTCTCTCAACCGTAACTTTCTCAACCGTAACTCTCTCAACTGTAACTCTCTCAACCGTAACTCTCTCAACCGTAACTCTCTCAACCGTAACTCTCTCAACCGTAACTCTAACAACCGTAAATCTCTCAACCGTAACTCACAACCGTAACTCTCTCAACCGTAACTATCTTAACTGTAACTCTCTCAACAGTAACTCTCTCAACCGTAACTTTCTCAACCGTAACTCTCTCAACCGTAACTCTCTCAACTGTAACTCTATCAACTGTAACTCTCTCAACCGTAACTCTCTCAACCGCAACTCTCTCAACCGTAACTCTCTCAACCGTAACTCTCTCAACTGTAACTCTCTCAACTGTAACTCTCTCAACCGTAACTCTCTCAACTGTAACTCTCTCAACCATAACTCTCTAAAGCCTTCGAATTTTTTGGAAATTAGACAGCCTTCGTCGCACAGCGATGACGCAGCGCACTTCGAATGCATCCTTCGGAATATGCAGCCTCTAAAACTATTTAAATTTGGTTTAAATTGTTTTATAAAGTTGTAGCTAAGGTGTCTGATTCATAATACTGTAAATTATTTACAGTGTGATTGTATTATTCATAAATACCATTACCCTACACTGTAAAAAGTGAATAAACCCATTATAACATGGATCTGTTAAGTTCATTTACTTCATAATTTTAAGGCAACAGTTTTACTCACTATTTTTAAAGTCAACTAATCACTTTTAAAGGGTAAAATAGGTCTAGTATCACGTAAGGCAGCTTAGAGCCCCCAGACATGTGGCATAGTTGAATTGTTTCTCTGAAGTGTGTGATATAACATGTACTGTATGTGTGTTTATAGGATCTTTTTGATGTGTTGCACATGGCTCTGCCTCCCCTCTCTTGTTATGTCTGTATCTCAGAATCTCTTTCTTGTGTTTTGTTCTAGGGCAATTTCATCCTTTTCCCCCATCCTCCTTCTCCCACCCGCTCCAATGTGTTTTGATGGCCCAGTTTGTTTATGCTTAGTCTTTGCTGCTTTCTTTCTCACCATGACATAGTGGGAATCCTCAGTGCTGCTTTTGGGAGTTGTTGCACTAAGCAAAGCACTTTGTGAAGTGAGAATTCTCCGTCAATGCAGTTCAGTGACTTGAGAAGCTGGAACAGTTATCAGCATCTGACACAGCATTTCAGCTACACTCCAAATGCAAAAAACAGACCCAGTTTCAAGTAAATTAGATAGTGCATTGATTGTTGTCAAAAGTACCAGTACTTTAGTATTACAGTATGTCAATACATAATATTAAATATATAATGATATGAGCATTTATTCGGTTTCAGTAAGGTCAGTCTGGTATCTGCTGATAGACTGCTATTTTCCAATGATCCTTTCAAAAAAGTTTCAAAGGCTTCTGTGATGTTTTACAGCATTGAGCAATAAAGCCACTGACAGACATGTTCATTCAGCACATGAATACAGTATCCCAGAGACGTCCAAGATAGAAGGAATCCCAACAGTGTGCCGGAGTTTGTTCTGTATGAACTTTTATGTATACAAATACTGTTTATATACAAAATATAAACATTAAATAAATAAATAAATAAATAAATAAATCATTCATTGCACAGCATAGAAATATTTTTGAGGACATGAGTTATGCTTCTAGGGCGACAAGGTGGCTCAGTGGTTAACACACAGCTAGAAGGTCGCTGGTTCAATTCCCATCTGGGTCAGTTGTTATTTCATGTTTGCATGTTCTCCCCGTGTTGGCGTGGGTTTCTTCCAGGTGCTCCGGTTTCCCCCACAGTCCAAAGACATGCACTATAGGTGAATTGATTAAGCTAAATTGGCCGTAGTGTATGGGTGTTTCCCATTGTTGGGTTGCAGCTTGAAGGGCATCCACTGGGTTAAACATATGCTGGATAAGTTGGCGGTTCATTCCGCCGTGGCGACCCCAGATTTATAAAGGGACTAAGCCGAAAAGAAAATGAATGAATGAATGAATGAGTTATGCTTCTGGGGCAACATGGTGGCTCAGTGGTTAGCACTGTGTAAAAAATTTAATGAACAATTTTTGCTTCTTTCCTATGTCCCTATTTCTAGTTTGTTGTTACGGTTACTTTTTTATTCATTATGTTCACCTGTGCTTGATTTAGTTACTCATAATCATTTGCTTATATGCTCAGTTCTTACATTTCATTTTCTAATAATGATGTGGCAAGGTTCAAAACTCACTGTTCAAGGAAAAAGGAGGAAGGAAACTGGCTTTATTAACACTTAGAACTAAAGAAAATAATCACAAAATAAATAAGCGGTGGCAACTCCTCACAGTCGACTACCTCCTAACTGAAAGCAAAATCATGCAAAAAATATCCCAGGACTAGTCCTCTCTCATCTTCCACAGTAGTCACTCCTCCTTTTATCTTCCGGAGCTCCTCTCTGTGGGACTTGAGATTGGTGCGCCACTCTCACAGCTCTTAGCCCAGCCCTACTCGCTACAATTGGCCTTACAAATTTTTGTAAATCTGTTATGTTCTCCTGCACCTACATTCTGTGCTTTAGATTGTCTTCATTAAAAAAAAGGTAGTAGAAGTAATAGCTACCTCAGCTTTGCATCCCTGCTGTTATGTTGCTTAGACTGCTTAAATTCTTTGCAATGTTTCTGTAAATGCTTTGCTTGTTTTCTGTATATAACGCATTCCTAATTTGTATTTTGTAATTCATGCTGCAGAGTACATACAACAAAGTTTGAGCAGTGGCAACCATGTTAAAATCTTTGAAATTGCAATATCGACATTATGATAACTATAGCAGCAGACATTAACATTTTAATATGTTATAAAAGGAATAATTGATCATGGGCTATTGAATTATTTGAAAAATAATGCACACCTGAGGTGTTATGTTATGTTATCCTTACGTGTGGATTATTTTCTAATAATTCAATGAAGGTCAATTATATTGTTTTTGTTCATAAACCAGTCAGAATCAAGTGTTTGACATGTCTATAGTGTTAGTATATCTAATTACTAATAAAATTAATTCATATACTGAAATGGGGGTGAAACAGTGGCTCTGTGGTTAGCACAGTCGCCTCAAAGCAAGAAGGTCACTGGGTTGAGCCCCGACTGGGTCAGTTGGCGTTTCTGTGTGCAGTTTGCATGTTCTCCCCATGTTTGCACCTCCGGGTGCTCCGGTTTCCTCCACAGTCCAAAGACATGTGCTATTGTGTATGTGTGTAAATGAGTGTGTATGGGTGTTTCCCAGTATTGGGTTGCAGCTGGAAGGGCATCCTCTGTATAAAACATATGCTGGGTAAGTTAGCAGTTCATTCCACTGTGGCGACCCCTCATGAATAGAGGGACTAAGCTGAAGGAAAATGAATGAATGAATAATACTGAAATGGTGGTATCGTGACAGCGCTGTCTTTGAGTGCCCTACATTGCTAATGTTTGTATCTAATTTAATGTGGAGCTTTGAGGAAGTGTCTGTGGTCTGATTTTAGCCCTGAATGCTACAGGGCCACGTGGGCCCTCGGGTGTATGCAGATGGCTGTCTGGCTGTCTATCACAAGATCAATGCACTTGAGAAACTGGCAACTCGAGATCTCACCGGGGCTGTGGCTTTGCCTCTTTGCTGCCCTGCTCTTTCTCAGCTCTAATGAAAGCCGCAATGCTCCACAGAAGCCCATATTGCATTAGTGTGTTGCAGGAACCGCACTACAGAGTCTACAGAGGTTTCTTGTTTATTGTTTTCAGTGGTGTTTTATTGGCACTACAGCGAATGAACAGAGAAGATGTTCTCTCTTTACAGTCAGTTTTCAGTTCTCAAGTATTTGTATCAGACTTTGCTAAATAATAACACTCCAGTGTGCTTCACTGGGTTCATTTTATTAGTTTTTTTAAAGCAGTCGCTTAATCTGTTTATTAGAAACACCATTATTCATCTTCTGCTTAACCTGTGTGGGTTTAATTACTCTGTTATTAAGCGTGTGGTGGCACTTTAAAACACTCATCAGTAGGCTGGAGCTTCTTAGTTTATTAAATGATTTTCAATCTTGCAAACTTATTTTTGGATTAAAAATTGTACTTGTGCTATCGTTCCATCATTTTTGTATACAATATGGCTGGCTTGATATTTAATAATTCAAAAAAAAAAAAACTTCAGTGGGTTTTAACAGGCCAAACTAGGGATGCATAATATTATGGGAACGTTCCATAAATGGTCCATAATGGTCCAAATGGTCCACAAAGGTCCATAATGGCTTGAAATGCAAGTTTCCTATTTGTCACAGTCATGGGCTATTGACCAATTTGGAAGGTTATGCCCATGTGCTGTGTTGATAATATGATGTGTTGATTAAACATCTACAGTAACTCTCATATGTGTGAAGGATGCTATAGCAGTAAGATTCATTCATTCATTCATTTTCTTTTCGGCTTAGTCCCTTTATTAATCCGGGGTCGCCACAGCGGAATGAACCGCCAACTTATCCAGCATATGTTTTTTAGATTAGATTAGATTAGATTCAATTTATTGTCATCACACATGTACAAGTACAAGGCAACGAAATGCAGGAATGCAGCGGATGCCCTTCCAGCCGCAACCCATCTCTGGGAAACATCCATACACACTCACTCATTCTCATACACTACGGACAATTTAGCCTTCCCAATTCACCTGTACCGCATGTCTTTGGACTGTGGGGGAAACCAGAGCAACCTGAGGAAACCCACGCGAACACAGGGAGAACATGCAAACTCCACACAGAAACTCCAATTGACCCAGCCGAGGCTCGAACCAGTGACCTTGCTGTGAGGCGACAGCACTACCTACTGCGCCCCTGTGTCGCCTATAGTAGGAAGATCTTAAAGTAAAATTTTTGCTGTGTCCCAATTCTACCTGCTACATCCTAATTTTTTTGTGAAGCAAAAGTACAGTACATGGCTTTTGAGTGTATAACAAGACTGGGACACACTATTGTACTTCCTTGTTAACAAACTGTTCTGTTGCTTAGTTACACGTTCTGTCAATCATCTTGTCACATCATCCATACTTCTTTCATATTAAGTTTTCTGCCATATTGGGGATGCAGCAGCACGTTAATCTGCCGTTTGCTGGTCTTTCATGCAGAGAAATCTCCTGAGGTGTTTGTATAATTCTGCATTATTAAGTTGTTGACCAAACGCATGTTTATTGAGGTTCACATTGCATTTGGTTAGATATTAAGTAACAATTATTCAAACATCTTTATATAAATGATATGTTCTGGGAATAATATGACATGTTCCTCCTGGGAAGTTCATACTTATGAGTTGACAAGTCATAATTATGACCTCAGCTGCGTTCAAGTCACTTTTGTCAGCACAAGATGGCAGTGGACATGCTTGATTAATTACAAGAAATTAAAGCAAGGCTTGTTAATTATGCTTATAGAAAATGAATATATAATAATTTTTTCTAATAATTTATATAGCCATTAAGTTACTCATACTAAAAAAACATAATAATTGTTATATTACAACCCTTCACATTCAAAAAGAGTTTTTGTAAAGAACAACCCAGGCAACTTTGTGGTGTTTTTCATATACATTTAACTTCAAATACAATTTATCTGACATGAATGCACCAAAAAGCCTCTCCACTTCATCATCCATCTCATGCGTCTGCCATGTTTGTAGATTAACACATTTTAATCATGTTTGTAGTTGAATTTACTTCCAATGCACATTTTGTTTTGGGCATTATTAGCAGAGCAGGGGTGCCCAAACTCCTGCTGAGTTGAGCTCCAACCCCAATTAGACACACCTGATCTAGCTAGGTATACTAGAAATGACCTGACAGGTGTGAGCAAGGAGTTAAACTACAGCAAAACATCACCAGTCCAACATCCAGTCCAAACCCACTTCTGAATTTAGGTAAATTTGTAATACTAATTTCAACATACTAGGATTTATGGAAATTGGGAAATTGCAATGTAGCATATGCCTGTATGGTGATTCACGTTTACTTCTGATAGTTGCCTTGAAAGAATGACAGTTCAAAATGACTAATGCTGATTTGACAGAGGCTGTGACAAATAGGAAACTCATGGATTATGTGACAATCAATAATCATGCACAAGATTAATTTACTATCTGCTGTATCAATCTTTTTCTTTACAGTATCTTTCAGATCCTAGTGACACCCAGTAAAAAGAGAGAGAGAGAGAGAGAGAGAGAGAGAGAGAGAGAACAATAAATACACAAAGTTAGTTCAGTAAGTGTATTTAGAACTGCAAGACTTATTTATTTTAATGTTCAGAAGCTATAAAATAAAAATCACAAACCTGACACTACTAAATTAACACTTTCCAAGCAAAAAAACAAACAAACAAACAATAAAAGCAGTAATACCATCGGTTATCGTTTGAACTCATCTGATAAACATCTGCAGGGAAAACTGAAAATGAACAAAAGTCCAATATTATTTTGCATTGTGGTCCAAACTCTTTTGAAGCAACTGTACAGACACAAACACATGATTAAATCACTGTTCTTCTATACACGCTAAACATTCTTTGTTGGCATTTACTGTATGCTTCAACATCTATGTAAATATTGCATTGCACAAGCGGCTCTTTACAGCACATACCTGAATTGTTATGTTAGTTTTTCATACTACAAAAACCATTGCTTAAAGGTTCTTTGGGAAACCCAAAAATGTTCTTTGACATTTTAAACAATAAAAGACTGCCTTACTGCTCATCCACTTTCAGCAGTGGTGGTTCCATTGACTGATTCACACCTTGACCTGATGTCTTAATGGACCACTTTAATTGTAAACAAGGGACTTTCAGCCTTGGTCAACAGATTTACTGAGAGAAAGGGGGAATGAATCACTGGTAATGTGTTTAGCTTGAAATAGCTTTGATTGGCCATTGTCACGCTAAGCTAGTGCCCCCCGGAGACCTTGAGATCAATATACGCTAAGCGAACTGCCTAATATATGCGCTGACTGCCTAACTTTGTATTTATCAACAAATAATGACTGTTTTATGCTCTCTGCCATTTATCAAGTGACTAACTCTGACTAAATTAGACTTTTTTTTCCCGTTCTTTCTTTACAATGAAATCTAACCTGTATATAATCTCCTCTATACAACCAAGGCAACAATTTGTGCTTAATTTGTTTGGGTAGATTTCATTCCATGTTTACAATGAGTAAAAATTACAGAGATTTGACTGCCAGCACACACACAAAAATAATAATAATAATAATAATAATTTTTTATCAAAGATTAAATATATATTCCCTAATATTTGTTTATATGATACATATTATACAAAATTAATATGAGTGAGGATGAAAATTAAATTGTAATATTTTAAACACAACTTAATATTTAGCAAAATCTGAACTCTTTCAACACTTGCTGTTCTGATTTAGGAACTAAAAACCCACTTTCCAGTTTGAATTATTCTTTAAAAATGTAAGGTGCATAATAAAGTAAAGCAAAGAAAAAAATTGGTCAAATATTATTGATAGACTTTACAAAACAATTTTTTATCAGACTTTCAGAAGTTTTTCACAAGCTTATATTCAATTCAGTATGTTTATTGGTGTTCTTTGTAATTTACGTGAGTGAAAGTTTTTTTTTATATATTTTATTTTTTGTCAATGTAATTGTAAAAAAAGTAGATTTAAATTGATTTTGAATTTTTCTTTCTTCTTTCTTTCTTTCTTTCTTTTTCTTTCCTCACTCCTTTATATATCAGTTACCTTCTGGTTTAGCTGAAGGCTGTGCGACTGTAAATTATAGATCAGTCTGCTGCATTAACCACAGCCATTATTCACATCACCAGCAGCCAATCTACTAATGAAACTCCAAACAAAAACCCTCCGGCCTGCAGCCACATCGCCTTTCCTTAGTGATTCATAAACATAGCTTAGTGGCTTTATAGCATGCTATAAAGCAAAATTTATTCCACAAACACTCTGAGGTAATCTGAAAAATTCGGATTTCTTTGTAATATTATATGGGATATCAGTTTCCTTGATTATGCATGATTTTAAGGGCACCTATGATGAAAATCATCTTTTGGAAGCTGTTTAGACAGAACTCTGTGTAGGTATAGTGTGTCCACAGTCATATTGGGGTGATATAAAAAGAAGTCTCTTTATTTAAATTGTCTGATGTTAAAATAGGATCCAAATCCCTCCCATTTTGAGGCCCACCATAATGTGATGTAAGAGTGCGGCTTCCCCACCCACCGAATTGATTGACAGCTGCGTATTAACATGTCTCCGTGGTAACACGTATAATCATATCAACAAGACAGGACATACACAAAGCAACCAAGATTAAAAGATCTGTTCAGCACTCTGTGATCATCAATCATCATCAGATATAATCAAGAATGAGTTTTACAAGTTTAAAAGGTCTTTAAAACAGTGCATGCTTGTAATGAATTACAGCGATTTTTACCGTCTTTACTTTATCACCATTGCCGCGTGTCAGTACATTTATAAGAGAAGATGATTCAATCCCGGTTTGTTAATGTTAAATCAGGTTTATTTTGTACATTAACTTATCAGATATCCTTACAGCAGTGGATATTAACGTGTGTATGTCACATTTGCCGTGCAAAAACAGCGCAAAGGTAAAAAGGGGTAAAATAGGTGCCCTTTAAATAATTTTTCTGAGCTTGAACTTTCTTGTTGATGTCATAGGAATGAAAATGCTTGTTATGGCAGTCAGTAACGAAAAACTTATGAGTAAAGGAAAATGCCAATATGCGCTAATATTGTTTGCTCAGTAATGATTTTCAAAAGATTTAGTGTATCACTGAAAGCCGTGGATTTGTCATGTGTGATGGAGTTAATAGAATTAAAGCACTGCTGTGTTTTGACAGGAACAGCAGGGACCTCTGAGCTTTCTGCATATGAGGATGTTTAGTCCGTCATTAGGAACACAGCTGAGATACGCCATCAGGTTTAATCAGCAAAATCTCCCTTCATTAGGATTTTTTTTCCCCTCACAGTAACTCAAATCCTGCAATTACAGATTATTTTTGACAAAAAGCGGGGAGAGATGATGGTTATGAAGAGATAGTGAATAAGGGCAAGGATCTTTTAATAACTACATACAGTAAATGTACACACTACTGTTTAAACAGTTTAATATTAAAAGTAGATTTTTTTATGTAATTTATAGATTTTTTTATGTAATTAATTTACTTATAACATTTATATTTAGAATCTGCAACATTCTTTTTTCATATCTTACAGTATACACATTGTGTCATTCATTCATTTGGCTTAGTCCTCTATTAATCAGGGGTCATCAAAGCAGAATCAACCGCCTGCATGTTTTAAGCAGCGGATACCCTTCCAGCCGCAACCCTGAAATGAGAAATACCCATACACTCTCATTCACGCACACGCTTGTAAACTACAGCCAATTTTGTTTACCCAATCACTTATACTGTATGTCTTTGGACTGTGGGGAAAACTGGAGCACCTGAAGGAAACCCATGTGAACACTGGGCAAACATGCAAACTCCACACAGAAATGCCAACTGGCCCAGCCGGGACTTGATTGAAGGGTCAATTTAGGACCTAATGAATGACTAATTCACCCTGGAAATATGATGTTGGCCACATTTAACACAACAATGTAAACCACTATGCAAAAAAAATAAAATAAATAAATAAATAAATCAGTTTTGACCATGAACTCCCAATTTGAACGTATTCATGAAAACCTTCACCATTTCTAATTGAATCAGCAGTTATGAATGAATCGTTTCAATGAATCAATCACTCATCGAGTGACCCAAACTGCCACTTACTAGCAGTTTAAGTGTCAATTTTTTATTGAGGATGAGCAGTGGTGTAAAGTAACAAATTACAAATACTCAAAGTACTGTAATTGAGTATTTTTAACAAGAATGGTACTTTACTAAGTGGTTTTAAAATGTGTACCTTTACTTTCTCTTGAGTACATTTTTAGTGCAGAGTATTGGTACTTTTACTCAACTACTTTCCTTCAAACTGCAGTCACTACTTTACTTTTTCTTGTCTATGTGGATTGGCTGAGTAGAAATATCAGATCTGTGATTCCTGTCCAATCAAATCGCACATAGAATGTAAATTGCATCATAATGAACTACCTGAAGACATGGGCGCTTTATAAATGCAGCAAACTGTTTGGAAGCATTAAAAGTGCCCAAGAAGATGTCCAAATACTTTACACGCAGTGATCCAGAGACTGTTTTAAAACTTATACTATGTCTTAAACTATAACTAAATGCACTACAGAATGTTATGTTTACACACGCACACACGCACACACACACACACACACACACACACACACACACACACACACACGCACAAACCGCATGTAAACGCATCAGCTTTTCATAGCATAATACTCATTACTCTTGAGTACTTTTAAAAGGGCTACTTTTTTTACTCATACTTTGAGTAATATTTACAACAGATACTTTTACTCTACTTGCACTACATTTTTAGGTAAGTAATGGTTCTTGAGAATGATTTTTCAGTACTTTTCCCACTACTGAAGATGACAGGTCTAAAGCAACCAAGGTACCAGCTCAAATACACAATCAACAATATAAACATACTGTTTAATTAATGAACTTTTTTAAAACAAATTTTGTATTGTGATGCAGTTGCTTGTTTTTTTCTACCACAGGTTGAATGGATGTAGTAAAATAGGCACAGATCGGGAAAGGGGTTTTAGGAGAGTTATGACAACCTAATAGACCCCTTCATGTTCACCCTTTCTGTTTGTTGGAGCAGCGTCTGTTATATATTTTAGCCACGCCCATAACCTCAAAATGACATAATCTGATCATTTAACTGAAAACAAACAGGAAGTGCATTTTCAGATTTCAATTAAAGGTTAGAAGGGCAAACAATTTTTTAAATGACACACACAGATGAAATGTTCACCACAAATTTGGCAGTATGAGCTAACACAATCATGGTTAGTTTTGATTTCTTAGGGACTTTAAGAATGAATTCTAAAGGGTCATGTGACACTAAAGACTGACCTGATGATGCTGAAAATTTGGTTTTACCATAACAGACAAAATATTCAATATAAATTTGTATTACTGTTATTTAAAGACAAACAAACATTGCACCATATACCAACAGGTCAATTTTGAGTAGCATATGTACAGTTGAAGTCAGAACTATTAGCCTCCCTTTGACTTCTTTCTTCTTTTTTAAATATTTCCCAAATAATTTTTAACAGAGCAAGGGAATTTTCACAGTATGTCTGATAATATTTTTTCTTCTGGAGAAAGTCTCATTTGTTTTGTTTCGACTAAAATAAAATACATTTTTAATTTTTTAAAAAACATTTTAAGGTCAACATTATTAGCCCTTTTTAGCTACAGTATATATTGTTTCGATAGTCTACCGAACAAACCATCGTTATACAATAGCTTGCCTAATTATCCTAACCTGTCTAGTTAACGTAATTAGTTAAGCCTTTAAATTTTACTTTAATCTGAATACCAGTGTCTTGAAAAAATATCTAGTAAAATATTATTTACAGTCATCATGGCAAAGATAAAATAAATCAGTTATTAGAAATGAGTTATTAAAACTATTATGTTTAGAATTGTGTTGAAAAAAATCTTCTTTTCATTAAATAAAAATTGGGGAAAAAATAAACAGGAGGGCTAATAATTCAGGGGGGCTAATAATTCTGACTTCAACTGTACTTGTATAATGTAATTACACATACACATATTATAGATAGATGGAGGAAAGGTTTACTAGTAACTTAATTACTAGAATGCTCTTAATTTTTTTTTGTCTCACTGTACTGTATTATTACTGTATTGCAGTCCACATTGACAACTCCTGAAACTGCCTCCTTCATCAGCTCCTCATCTTAGTGCGCAGGTGTGACGTTTCAATGACAGAAAGTGCTGTTATTTCCAATACAGTCTTCTCATTATCCAAGAGCTGTGTAAGATAAATGATTTTTCCTCTGTGTCTTCTCTGGCTAAGTGGCTGCTTACACACATTCAGCCTGATGAACAATGAGTGTTGTCCAGTATCAGTTCGTTGATGAATGACCTCCACAAATATTTGTGTTCTGCTCTCTCCAGCGTGTAACAGGATGTGCTTGAGCATCCAGGGGAAGTAGAATTATTTCAAAGGCTATTTATGTGGATTTAATGGCTAACTCTGCATGTAGTGTATATATGATAGGAGAACATAAATCTCTCATAACAATAGATGAGTTACGCTTAATCAGAGTCGCCATACTGTATTTTGTGCATTCAGATTTCGAAAAGCAAGTTTGTTAGTGTGTTTTAGCCTTAGTCTACAGAAAGCAGGCATGCCATAATGAATTATGAACCTTCAGTTGCAAACCTACTTGGAAGTGACAGGGGTTCGCACTTTCCCATAATCCTCTGGGCCTTTGTCTAACTGCTGATAAGTCACTCACCCTGAGATATGTGAATTTTATTGTCCACAAGACCAAAGACCAGGATCTTCTGTCTGACCTTAACCACCTCTTCACCTAATGCAAACGTCAATGTCTGACTGTGGAAATAATAAAAGACAGAAAACATGCTAGTTCACCTGCAGTGTAAATATCAGAAGATTTGAACTTCATGAAACCTGCAGAGGTGATTTAAGTAATATAAAAATTCGATACTAAATTAATTTCATTTAAGTTAATGAACTCACTGTTTAATTTACCATTTATTCCTTTTAAAATAAAATTTAAATACATTTTTATAGTTTAAAATAATAATAATAATATTAATAATAATAATAATAATAATAATAATAATAATACTTTTGTTATTGAAATTAAAATAGCAATACATTTTAAGTTACTGTGGTCATTTTATTTTCATTCATATTGTTATTTATTGTTAATTTTAATTTATTATTTTAATTGAATCAAAAAAATTATTTACATTTTATTTTATTAAGTATTTTTACATTTAAAGCTCCTTTATTATTGTTTGGTTTACTGTTCATGCCTTTAAAGAGCCCCTACTATGGGTTTTTGAAAATGTCCTTCCAATCCACTAAGTGAATGAAAGCAACCAGATGAGGTTTAAATCTGAAAGTGTACCGTGTTTAAAACTATTGATTCTTTAACGAAATAGTTGACTCAGAGTCGAATAAATGAATTGATTTGAATTGACTGAATGGAATTGATTGCTATTTTGCCTGAACGCATCGATACGGTACATCACCAAATATGTATTGCCAGATCTGGTAAAACGTGAACGCGCCTTTCTCTTCAGACACTAGCAAAGCGCGGGGGATCACGACACTGATCATGACACGAAGATGACGATCACTAACAGATGGAGATTCAGCTGTGTGGAATAAAGGGTTAAAGTTCATTTTCACAACAATACCACAGTATAGCCAACCATTTGCTGTGTTTGTTCCTGTCATTTTTCTGATTTTGATACAATAACCTACGCTGCAACGTGGGATTCATCAGCCATTTGCTATTAAAGGAAGGAGCAGCAGAGACTGTTATGTAAGGGACTTTGTCAAACATTGACAGGGACTTTGTCAGTAACTGTTGAAGTTCATATGGACCAGTTTCTTCTTCCTCCGAATCATAATATGTAAGTGTAATTAAAATTGCTGGCTCGTTTTATGTATAGTTTGCAAAATTTGTATTTAATTGGTTGTTGTAACTTGTAATCGTTCCCTATGGCTTGTAATCACTTATAGATCTATAATTAAAATCCCTTAATCTATTATAGATCAGTGCTTGTACTGTATCGCTCAGGTTCAATCCTTATGGGGCTATTCACAATTTGCGTCGAAAACATGTTGAAAACGACGCCTGCTTCTTCCTTTCTTCCAAATTTAAATGCATTTGTCAACTGGCGATCCTCTGCCGTTTGTCTTTGCTATGGCCACCATCAGCTGTTCATACATAAGCGCAGCAGTCAATTTTTAAAAATAGTTCAACTTTTGGCACTGTGTGGATTAATACTGAATGTGTCGTTGTTATTACTTGGTGTTAGGTTTTAGAGTAGAGTAATATGCTGGTGTTTAACTGCATTGGTTTTCTGCTACTAGCCATGGTGGGTGTTTTCCTCTGTCTCTCACTGAACTCAGTCGACCAATTACAACAGACTGGGTCATTGGACCAATCACAACAGATTACCCTCATGCTAAGGAGGGGTTTGGGAACAAATGAATCACTGAACGAATCATATGGGAGTCATTGGGATAATTAAGTAAAAATAAATGCATATTATAAGACAGTGAAAGTGTTTTCTGACCTTGCATGCGTATCAGCCTGTTGTTGGAGACCCCCAAAACCAAAATCTGACCTTTTATCATACATAATAGGGGCTGTTTAATATAAAATTTAAATATACTTTAGGGTGATGATGATATTCATTCATTTTCTTGTCGGCTTAGTCCCTTTATAACTCTCTGGAAAACATGATGATATTTATAATAATAATATTAATCAACTGTACTTTTATAAAAAAAATATGATTATTATCTGATTTGTACACATTTTTTCTTTTTGTCTGGGAGGTCAGACCCGTTCACAGTTAAGAGCACCTGTTTCCCCTGTTGTGTGTCCTCTGGCCGTGTTGCTGAGCTCCAGCAGTCCTGTCGGAAGGCTGTGTGTTATACAGCTCTTCAGCGTCTCTAAACTCCCACAGAATGTTCTATCTGCCATCATCCAGACACATGCGCTCATGCTCCACTGCCCTCCATCTGCTGTTTACCCCAAATAGAACACGAGTTTTTCATCTGCTGAATATCGTGATAATTTTAACACAGAGACAAAGAGATTAAAATTGGAATTTTATTTTTCATCTTTTTTTCTTCTTTATTTAGTGTTTTTTGTGAGATGTTGAATATGGTATCACACTCCTCACTGTGTGTTTTCCATGTAAATGTACAGTTTGTGTATGAAACACACTCTTAAGGGAGCAGTTTGCCTAATTCATGTTTAGGAAATGTTAGTTCTGTTATAATATACTTGCCCTCTCAACTTGTTTGAGTTAAAAAAATTTTTGAAGAATCTTAAAATAGATTTCCATATTATTTTATACCCTATTATGGATAAACATTGTTCAAAAAATCTTATTTTGTATTTGCAACTACTTAGGGGTTAGTAATTGGTGACAGAATTTATATTTTTTAATGTAAACTGGCACTTTAAGTGTCTCTTTGCACAGCCAGATGGTCAGTCTGGTTAGGCATCGATGCTGAATGACTTTCTCGTGTCTGTTGCTGCTTCTCAAACACTAAAAACGACTTCCTAATGTAAACAAACTAGCATAAGCCAGCACTTCTGCCCTTCTCCTGGCCTTTTTCTCCTTGAGCTACACACTAACATTAGTAAGTTCAAATGCTTTAATATGTCAGAAACGCCTCTTCTCTAAAAGCATTTATGGACTAGAAATGGCTTTAATAGCAGGCGAAAATGCTGCAGTTTGTTTTTGACCTTTACGTTTTCCCTTTTCATACTTGACACAAGGGTCTAAAATGCTTGATTTGGGTCGAATATGTTGCTTGTCTGCTGGCCGACCTCATTATGTGAGCATCATTAAAAGCTTTCCTGAGGTTTTATGATTGAGAGTTTCAGTAAAGCATACATTCTGCTTGCCGGAGTGACCACTCACATCAGTTCTTTCTGGGTTTATGCATCAATTCTCCATCAGAATAAATCCTTTTGTTGTTGTTGTTGTTGTTGTTGTTGTTGTTGTTGTTTAAACCAACTCGAAAAGATAGTTCACCCAATAATGATACTTCTGTCATCATTTGCTCATTCTCCACTTGTTCCAAACATGTTAGAGATTCTTTCTTCTGTTTTGAACACACAGGAAGATTTAGGGCATGCGTCCACCGAAGCATTTTTTCGCTACAGAAATGCGAGCACTGTTATAAAAGCGCTCAAGCTTCAAGCGCTTCTTCAATTAAAAGCTTTTGAAAAATGCAGAGCACTCAGCACTGAGTCTAAAATGCATGCTTTCATTGATCACACCAAAAAACAAAAACACTCCACTCGTTGTTTCTGCAGTGCTTCAGTGGACTCACTTCCATACTGAAGAATGTTGGACATCAGCAACCATTGACTTCTATATAATTTTTGTTCCTACTATGAATGAGCTATGATTTTTTTCACAATCTTCTTCAGAATATATTGTTTTGTGTTCAACAGATGTTCAGCATGAGTAAATGATGAGAATTTATACTTTGAGATGAACTTTAAGATCTACACCACCATTTGGATCTGATACCATAACACTTGGGCTAAGTGAGCTCATTTCTGAAAGATTATAAGGTAGCATGTAAACATTAGGCAAGGCAAGTTTATTTATATAGCACATTTCATACACAATGGTAATTCAAAGTGCTTCAGATAAACAAGAATAAAAGAAACAAGAAAATAAAAATGATTAATGAATTAAAAATGATTAAAACAGAATAAAATGTGTTAAACAGGTTATAAAAGAATGAAAAAGAAAATGAAAGACATAACCGTGCGATCTGTGGGACGTAGCACAGTGCTCATTCAGTAAAGGCACAGCTGAACAGATGTGTTTTCAGTCTTGATTTGAATGTGCCTAATGTTGGAGCACATCTGATCATTTCTGGAAGCTGATTCCAGCAGCGGGGGCCGTAGTAGCTGAAGGCGGATTCACCATGCTTTGGCTGAAATCTTGGAATTTCTAATTTATTTAATCCTAAATATCTGAGTGAAAAGCACGTTCGTAACCTGTATAAACTGCACCTGTATAAACATGCACCCAAAACCCAAACTCTTGCTCCACTTCAAATCGTGTGTACAGAATCCGTTTGGGAAACAGCATCTATTTGTCACTATGGAGCACGTCAGCTGACAGTCATGCACCACTACATGACTGTTTTGAGGAATCGTGCCTTTTTTGTATTTATTTCAAAGTGTTTTCAAGCCTAAACAAAGCGAAAGCACAGAACAGACTTGCATTTAAGAGCAAGGTGCGGACCCTGGTGGTTTGGCGGTATGGGTTGCGTATTGGGAGGCTCGGCTCTTTACTGTTTATTTGCCACCGTTCAGAGAAAGACTAAAAATACGGGAGAAATACGGGAAATTACCTTTACGGGATGATAGCGGGATAGAACTGTAAAATACCGGAGAATCCCAGGAAAAATGGAAGGGTTGACAGGTATGCCTTAGAGCCAAGGTACGCTTTCACCTTGAGAAACTCATCTGTTCCCAAATGCAATGACTTTAGTTTTCTCTTTGTTTAACTGAAAAACTTTTTGGCACATCTAACTGTTAATTTCAATGCACTCTGATGTGAAATGTATATGTGACATTTTTGAAAAGGAAAAAAAAATGCTTTCTGCATGTTTTACAGTATTGACATTAATGCGCAATATAGAGACGTGACCTCTATATGCCTGACATCTTAGGGAAAACAAACACGTTTCAAATTGAAATAACATGAATTAAAAAAGATTCAGCTTCTGTAGATGGCTACAGCAGTTAATTCATTTGAAATGTGCATGCAGCTAAATACTGAATATGTTGTGCTGTATCAGGTCAGCTACCAAGCAAGTTTACTACATTGGAAGAGTTATTCATATCGAGATACAGTGGATACATGATCTAATATAGCATAAATATACATAAATATAAATAATATAAATATAATATAAAAAATACATAATGCTAAAAAATAGCATTTCCCCCTTTTATTGTAATAGTAGCTTGACTGGGATAGTGTGATAGGTCAGCACCAATATGCTTCAAACATTTAAATGTATTAGTTTACAAATCATGCACTGTGCTTTTAGGTGATAGCATAGTATTGTGCAATATATTATGTTATGAAAATTAGAGTTTGAATTGCTCTAATTGGAAATAATTAGTTAATTTAGATTGATTGGGATTATTCTGTACATCAACATAAAATGTAATAGACAAATTACAAGCATAGATACATACAATAGAGCAAAGACACATTTGTGTAAAGAGTGCTTTATGGTTTTCTGAGGAGTCTTACAGTATTCAGCTACAGATATTGAAATACATTCATTTTTCTTCGCCTTTGTCCCTGATTATCAGGGGTCACCACAACTGAATGAACCACCACCTATTCCAGTATACGTTTTACGCAGCAGATGCCCTTCCATCCACAACCCAGTACTGGTAAACAACCATACACACTCATTCACACACACATTCATACACGACGGCCACTTTAGTTTATTCAATTCACCTTTAGTACATGTCTTTGGACTGTGGGGAAACCGAAGCACCCAGAGGGAGAACACCGGGAGAACATGCAAACTCCACAAAGAAAAACCAATTGGCCTAGCCGGAACTTGAACCAGTGACCTTCTTGCTTTGAGGAAATAGTGATAACCACTGAGCCACTGTGCTGCCCAGAAATTGAAATGCCAATTGTAAAGATCAAATATAAAACTTCACTGTAAATTCTTTGTCATTTAAATAATTAACTTCAATTCACCTTTGTTAAACCTACAACCGTTATAATTTCTCGTACCGTAATGCTTTTAAACACTCTTTTCCTGAATAAAACAAACAACATAATAATCCATAAGTTATTATTTGTGTAAAACAAAGCAAACTGAAATTCAGTAAATAAAGAAATACAGTAATTTACATACAGTGATTTCTCTCTTAGCATAATATTTGACCTCTGAGTGTATTTTCTGTATATCTAAAAGTTTAACATGATAGTATGAGTTTTCGGGGGTGGATTTGACACTCAAAGTTTTTTCAATAAGTTGAATAAATCATTCATGCCTGAAGACTCATGGCTGAGGTTGAATTGCATTTATTTGCACTTCAAACCCCTGAAAAATATTGCATAGAATCCCTGAAAAAAAAAGCAAATGTAAAAGGCTCTGATATTGTTTGTTTTGGGGGGAAAATGGACTCCAAATGCAAATGAGTGTGATATTACAGGTGGGCTGAGAGAGAAAAATGACTTTAGGTTTATTTTTTTGGAATTACATTTTTTTCTCAAAACTCATTTTGCCTGAAACTGCTGAAGCGATGAGGAGCGGTTTGTGTTTGTTTTGAGCTCAAAACTGCAGCTTAGACTAATACAGTAGGGTAGAAATATCTGAGATTATGAAAAACATTGCTGAATTTATGTGCCATTGCAAATGACCAATTAAGTGTAAAAAAATCATTAAATAGTGGGTTAGTGGGAGCAAATTGTGTTTTCGCCATGTTCTGTTGGTAAACTATTGATTTTTCTCGACTCTCTCTTCTTCCTGTGCATTTATCTGGGCAGTCTCTCTGGCTTAAATGGCCATTTGTGATTGTTTATTTAATTATTTAATTGTTTATTTAGTTATTTAATTGGCCAGATAATGTTTATTTGTAGAGTAAAACATCCCCTTCTGTTGTTCTTGGTATTTAAAAAATCCTGCCATTGAATGATTAGAATTTTTTTAATGCTCTAATCATTTTTCTTCTTCTCTCCTACAAAAGAATCTGTATATTGAGTTTTACTGTTCATTTAAAGTGTTCTCCATGTCTTCGTGTGGGTTTCCTCCGGGTGCTCCAGTGAATTGAGTAAGCTAAATTAGCTATAGTGTATGTGTGTGAATGCAATAATGTATGGGTGTTTCCCAGTGTTGAGTTGTGGCTGGCTGCGTAAAACATATGCTGGATAGGTTGGCGGTTCATTCCGCTGTGGTGACTTCTGATTAATAAAGGGACTAAGCCGAAAAGACAATGAATGAATGTTCATTTAAGGGGACAGTTTTTCAGTTTGTGTGTGTGTGTGTGTGTGCGTGTGTGCGTGCGTGCGTGCGTGCGTGCGTGCGTGCGTGCGTGCGTGCGTGTGTGTGTGTGTGTGTGTGTGAATGGGAGAATGTATGGGTGTTCCCAGTACTGAGGGTTCATGAGTTAGCAAACTCTCGGTACTGAGTTGTGTCTGGAAGGGCATTCGTTGCATAAAACATATGGTAGACCCATGATAAATCAGGGACTACGCTGAAGGAAAGTGAGTGAGTGAGTGATTCAGTGAGTTTTTACTGCCTCTAGTGTTTCAGCTGAAAAATTTTGCCTGAATTCAAAGCAGTGATTTGGGTCAAAGCTTGTAATTTGATAATTCAACAAAGCCAGGACCTTATTCTTCACTGAGTCCGTTAAGAAAATACAGACAGTACTATTTTAAAGCCAAAAACATTTTTTTTTCTTTGCAAGATCATTAAATTTGGGATATTGTGACATACAGTTAGGACCATAAATATTTTTGGGCTCTATACACCTACACAATGGATTTGAAATGAAAAGATGTGTTTTAAACTACAGTATTTACATCCAAATTAGGTGAACGCTGTAGGAATTACAGCAGTTTGCATATGTGCCTCCTACTTGTTAAGGGCCCAAATGTAATTGGACTGAATAATAATCAGAAATCAAACTTTCACTTTTTAATACTTGGTTGCAAATCCTTTGCAGTTAATTACAGCCTAAAGTCTGGAACGCATAGACATCACCAGATGCTGGGTTTTATCCCTGGTGGTGCTCTGCCAGGCCTCTACAGCAGCAAGTCTTTAGTTCCTACTTGTTATTGGAGCCTTTTTTCGTTCAGTTTTGTCTTCAGCAAGTGAAATGCATACTCAATCGAATTAAGGTCAGGTGATTGACTTGGCCATTGCATAACATTCCACTTCTTTCCCTTCAAAACCTCTTTGATTGCTTATGCAGAATGCTTTAGGTCATTCTCCATCTGCTCTGTGAAGCGCCGTCCAATGAGTTCTGAAGTATTAGACTTAATATGAGCATATAATAATATTGCCCGAAACACTTTAGAATTCATCCTGCTGCTTTTGTCAGCAGTCACATCATCAATAAATACAAGAGAGCCAGTTCAATTGACAGCCATACATGCCCACGCCATGTTACTACTACCACCATGCATGAGCAGTTCCTTTCCTTCTCCGTACTGTACTCTTCATAAATCCATTGTGTTGGTGTATAAAGCCAAAAATGTTACAATTGTGTCGATGTCTAAATATTTATGGACCTAACTGTATATGTTCTCATAAGCAAATTCAGGATTACAGTTAAGGCATTTGAGGGAGTTCAGAAACAGTGCTTAACTTTGTAAATGTTTTTCATGCTCATTACGCACTAAAGAACTGAAGTGCAAGAAGTATAATGGGACACTTTTAAAATTCTCTGCTTTTCACCTCAGCTTGCAATTCACTTAACTACTGCTTGGCTGATTTCCTTCAGTTCATCCACATTTTTCTTTGGTCTAAATGTAAACTACAAACCCAGACAAAAAATAAATCCCTCCCGTATTGATCATGTGTTGTTTTTGTCTTTCAGAGGGATGCCAAAGGCCAGTATTTGTTCGACCTCATCTGCCACCATCTAAACCTGCTGGAGAAGGACTATTTTGGCATTAGATATGTCGATCCGGATAAGCAACGGGTGAGTGTCCCACCATGTGGCTTGTGTGGAACAGTCCAAGGTCAACAGTAATGCTGTGCAGAAATTCATCATCTCTGCATTCATGTCCACTGTTTCTTTATTTATTATTAAAACTGCATCTGTCAAGTTACTCAAAGTGGATTTCATTTCCTAGAACGTATTGGTTGTGATGCCTAATAAGTGATGAATTCATGTGTGTGTTCTGGGTTGGTTGTGTTTGTATTGATCCTGCACTGGTCAAACTGACTCTCAGGGTTATTCTGGAGTAATCAGAGAGTGACACAGAAGACGACAGAGCTGATGATTGATGGAATGAACCTTCTAGAAGGACAGCTTTGAACACTGTAAATCATGTATGGGCAGGCCTTCATGCCCTTATGTGCTTCAGATATTTTTTTGCTGTTGTTTATTTAAAGGGACAGCACACTTTAAAATAAAAATTGTGTCTAGTTTGTTACAAATACAGTCTTATGCAAACGTTTGGCCACCCCTGATAATTTTCATAATTGCAAGCCGTAACCTGCTAGCCTTTCAAATCAGCAAATTCATTTAGATATATTTTATACCCTAGGGTAAAGGCCGCATTTCACTTCTGACATAACATTTATTTAATCAACAGATGTGATGCATTTTAAGTCAGTCAATTAAAAACAGACAGGTGCAAAAATTTGAACAGAATTATGCCATCAATCTTTTGTACAGCCACCTTTTGCTGAAATAACAGCCTGTAGACAATGACAAATCCCTGAAGTCTTGCTGAAGGCATTTTGGGCCATTCTTCCTTACAGAATTTCTCCAGTTCAGTCAGGTTTGATGGGTGCCGAGTGTGAACGGCCCTTTTCAAATCAGCCCATAGATTTTCGATGATGTTCAAGTCTGGGTACTGGGATGGCCATTCTAGAACATTGTTTCATGTCTGAGCATGAATTCCTCAGTAGATCTGTAGCTGTGCTTTTGGTCATTGTCCTGCTGAAACATCCAACCCTAGAGTAACTTTTGCCTCTTGACTGATTTCTGAACATTATTCTTCAGAATCTGCTAATAATGGGTGGAATTCATGCAATCTTCAACTCTGACAAGGTTTCTAAGTACCTGTGCTTACCACACATCCCCACAGCATGATGGACTCTCCACCATATTTTACAGTAGGGAGCAGGTTCTTCCCCTGGAATACTGTGTTCTTTTTCCACCATGCAAAGCACCCATGGTCCACAGAATATTTTTCCAAAATGATTCAGGCTTGTTCAAATAAGCCTTTGCATACCTCAAACTACTCTTCTTGTTGGCAGAACACAGAAAAGGCTTTTCTGCATCACCTTCCATTGAGCTGTTCTTTGTGAAGAATGCGCTGAACTGTGGAACAATGACATTATCAGCAGCAAGAGGTTCCTGGAGCTCTTTGGAGGTGGTCGGTTGTTTGTCTGTGACCATTTTAAACCATTCTTCGCCTTTGCCTTTCAGATATTTTTCTTGGTGTAACACATCTTTCCTTCACAAGAACTGTTCCTGTGGCCTTCCATTTTCTTACTATATTTCTGACTGTGGAGATAGTGACTTTAAACCTTTGTGATAGCTTTTTGCATCCTTCTCCTGATTTATGTTGGTGAATTATCTTAGTTTTAGGGTCATTAGGAAGTTCTCTTGAGTTTCCCATGTTGATACTTTCAGGTTCACAATAAGGAGAAGCACAGCTGGCAATCAGCTGTCTTAAATATCATTTTTATGATTGGTTGCATCTGTGTTAGGATTGTTAAGGTTCACTGAGTCAATCAAACCAATTTTGTCTTGTAATCAATCACTATTAAGCATTAAGTCACTACAGGTTTTGAAATCCACACAAAAGAGCCCAAAGTTTTGCATAGCCTAATTTTCAGTTTCAATTTAATTTCACACATCTCAGTACTGCTACACTACTGATTTATGTCTGAAAAAACATGACATTATCTAGCTTGCACTAGAAACCAAACGGCATTTCAGTGTGATCATCTCTTATAAAGAAAGAGCATATAATCATGCAGCCACAAAGGGGTTGAGCATATTAAACAGATAATCCATCTCTACATCCAAAAAGTGGAAATTCTTCGTCCCACTTCAAATGAAGTGGTCTTAACTACTATGTACTTGCTTTAAAAAATAAATACAATGTACTTACTGTGTTCATAATGTATTGCAGAACACTTCTGGTGCTCTTGAGGTGGGATACAGGTAGGGTAGAGTCAGATTTGGTGTATGCTATGTTTGAGGGTGGGTTAAGGTGTATGCAATTATCAAAAGTGTAATTAAAAATGTAATTACATAAATAATTACAGATGCAATTACATTCAGGTATTTAATCAATCATGAGTACAATTCTAAAACAAGTGTTTACTCAATAAGTACTTTGTAACAAATTATTATTTCAGTGTAATTATATATTAGTTAAGGCCACTTAATTTAAACCTCCTACAGTATAAATAAAATCTTAATACAAATTTTGCCATTATTTTCTCATCCTTCACTTGTTCCAAACCTGTTTGAGTGTAGAAAATAAAAGAATAGATGTTGAATAATGCTGAATAATTTATTTGATAGTTGATTTATATAGTATATTTTGTCAGTGGCAGCTTTTTTCCATTTTTCAGAATATCTTGTTTTGTGTTCAACAGAAGTAAGACATACTTAAAAGTTTAGAACCACTAAAGTGTGAGTAACGAATTAATTATCCCTCTAATTTCAAACTAGGCTTATAAAAACGTGTGTTTGGTCACATTTTTGCAAAAGAAGTGAAGTAAGTAGCATTTTAAAAACATGCTCAGTTTTTTTCAGAAACCGATTCATGTGCATACTGTATCATGGCAGTTTGGAAATAAAACGGTATGAGGGGTACTCTAAGGTTATTAATCTTTCATGATTGAAAATAGAAAATATTTGAAATATTCTTTAAAATTAATTCATATTGTTTAAAAATATGTGCAACGTAATGGAATGCTGCAGTATTTTAAGTAGTTTTACATGCTTTTAGCACTGTACTGTTTTTGTGCTGCGGAGTGTTCCATTACTTTTCCACCTCACATAAGCATTAAGACAGACAGATTGAAGCAATCATTAAAAACTTTACTTTTACTGTGGTACAAGTGTTCAGAAGTCATGAAATTGTGCATTTTAGGGAGTATGCAGAAGTGTGTCTTAAATAATTGATAATTTGTCCGGCATTCATAATTGCTGAGAAATGTGATTTAAGATTTTGGTGTTTGTAAAATTTGAATTTATATGTCTTCTTGAATTGTCTAAAATGTTTCAGCGCAGAGATTTTGGGACTAAAGTTTTATAGAAGTCTATTTTTTATTAGGTTGTATTTATTGATTTTTTATGACCGTCTCAACAGCACAAACTGCACAGATTCTGATATTTTCAATTCTGATTTGGGCCACTTTCTTTTATGATTCTAAATCCAATATATAAATCCAACACTTATATTGAAATTCATGCAGTTCATTTGCGTAAATTTGCGTACTTTATGCAGTTGCTCTTTGGTCAGTCTGTGAATATATTGAATATGCCAGACAATTATAGAGGTGGGCAGTTTAGGAATAGGCTAAACTTAAGGAGCCCTGTTTTATATTTTTTAAACTTTGTTGTTAATTCCTTTCTTTATTCTTTTTTTTTACCAATGCACAAATGTGCTCGCTTCCATGACATGAATTTATAAATTAAAATATTCTAAATAAATAATAGCTTTAGTTTGCCTTATTAACAGTAACAACTCTTCCTCAAATATTCAAATAAGATCTTTATATATTAACAAAAATTTAATGGTTAGACTAATCATTTATAATAAGATCATTACTGTCGGGGTTGGCAAGGAGGACCCAAACACAGAATAGACAGGAGAACAAGGTTTATTTACAGGAGGGACACAAGGCAATGCAGAAGGACAGTCCACACAATAGTGCAGGGTGGCGGCAGGAGAACAGGCGGGTGAGGGATGGAGACTCGGGACTTCAGGATGATACAGATGGGAGATTCTGGGTGGAACAGGGAACATTCCAAACTTCAGGCCAAGCAGTCAGTAAGTAGCTAGCAGAACCTCGGGTTTGGGACAGGGGTGGCAAACGGATGGAACATCACGCCAAGGGGATCCACAACCAGCAGAGAGAGGAGGCAAATGACCAAGCAACACAACAGGACTAGACAGCTGGGGGGACAAGAAAATCTAAAAGAAAAGCAAGCAAAAGCAAACTAGAACAAAGTAAAAACAAGAAATATATAAGAGAGGGAAAAACGTAGCTTGAGAAATAAAATGAAACAAATAATAGACTAAATAAATCTTCTAAAACTTAAAACAAAAGGCCAAAAGAAATAAGCTGTAGCTAGAACTAAAACAGAAACACAGCAAAAGGAACTAAAATAAAGAACTAACAAAAGACTAGGACTAGACTGGGACTGAGGATCACAAAAATGGCAGCAACCTTGCTGAGAAAAAATAAATAAATCAAAATCAAAAGGGTAAATTAATTTGATATAAACATCAAAAAGATTAGTATAATGTTGAATGTTGCAACCCAGGCTCATTCTGAAAACGTAGTCCCGTGGATGTTTCTGGAGGCCGCAAAATACTTCCCGAGAGGTACGTATTTTTGCAGTTTTTGGTTTTCGCGAATCCACGAGAGGCCGATGTGTGCGCTTTTTCGCTTCTCTAATGTCTCATGCGAGTGCCGTTCGCGCCCGTGATGTTCTCGCGTAAACCCACCAGAGGCTGCTGTCGAACAACCGTCTGTCTGTCCGACTGGCTGAATGATTGAATGGGGGACCAGCCAATCGGCCGGCTGACCCACCCTCCTCCTTCCCTGAACCCAACCAATTTTACCGATTGACCCACCCGCCCGCTTACTTCATTAAACCTAACCAACAATTTACAAAAGCCGTCCAGAAAAAGAAAAGCCCTTGTCTGATTTTTACCACGTTTTCGGGTTTTACCACGTTCTCACCCTGTTATGAACGTGTTCACTTTATTTCTTGGATTCTGTTTTTGTCTTACCTGATTTCTGGAACCGCTCTTCCCTGGACTCGAATCCGTTCGTCGTCGTCATGGTCAGCTCCTCTCTGCATCTCAAATCTGCCGACGTACAGGAAGAGCTAACCGGACAAACTGGTTGCGGCGGCAAAGCCGGTAAGTGCTAAAAGAAACAGTGTCATACCGCCATGCAGCGTTCGCTTAAAAAATTAAATGCAGCCATACATACCTCCGGCTACATAAGTCTACAGAAACGTCCACGGGACTACGTTTTCAGGATGAGCCTGGGTTGGAATGTTGGCAGGTATGGATTAGACATTTTAAAAAGCGAGCAATAGGTCCATATTTAAAATTTCTGTCCAGAGAGGTCATGTTTTGATCTAAGATTGGTCTCATGCAGTCACAAAATGCGATTTCAAAGGTCAGATTTCACCAAGCTTGAACTTTCCAAAGCAGCGAACTGTGAAACTTGCCTCACTCGCTTGCGTTTCCGGTCTGACGCATTTGCGTGTGTATGAATGGAAGTCTATGGGGAGAAAAGGGAAGTGTGACCGCAGAATAAGACTAGACAAAAGAAACAAAACTAGACTATATAAAACACTCATATCAAGCAGTAACAAGACTAGCTAGTCAAGCAAACAAAAAGATTGTTTGACGAACTGGCAAGGATAAGGGGGAAATTAACACAATAGTGAGGGAGTAGAGAGCACGAGGAACAGGTGAACATAATTAGACAAACAAGGACTAAATAAGGGGGCGAGGCATAGGAAAACAAGGAGGCAGGACAAGGGGAGCACATGGCCAACTCAACAAAAGAGACAACCATGTGCTAATACACAAAACAAACAAAGGGACATTAAACACAGACAGGAGTGACAGGGATGAAAGGGCTGGATCATGACAATAACATTTTACACATTTTCTAAGCTCTAATAATAATAATAATAATAATAATAATAATAAATAACAATAATAATGCAACTGAAAAAACAAACAATTTTCAGACAAAGCAGATTAAATATATTTAATGGATGCCTCAGCAAAATCCAAAATACTACACATCAATGATGGACAAATAAATATGAACAAAATTGCAAATCTGAGCTGGAGACCTTGAGTTGACAAGGAAGTAACTTTGATATAATTTTTTTGTTCATTAAATTAAATGTTAATTAAAAAGTTAAAACCTAAACTAAACTTCTAATTCAAAATGTGTGTAGCTCCCTGCAAGTACATAATGTTTATTTTGACAATTAGAGATCTGTTCTGAATGCAAACTTGACAGAACACAGGCTTTGCATACACATATTTCAGAGTTTCTTCATGTCTGTCTTTTTCACTGACCCCCTTTGGGAGCCTTTTGCATTGAGTGACATAAATAATAATGAGGACATCAAGCTGATGCTAGTCTACTGCAGATGACACACAAGGACAACACTACACTCAACACAGTTCCCTTTAGACTATTCTTAGTTGGCAAAATATGCTGTTGATTTGCAGACAATCCTGAAGAACGATAACGTGACAGGCCAAAAATATTGTCCAAAAAGCTTTCAGATCGCTATAATCTGAAATCGAATCCAGCCTCATGCTATTTCTAGACTATTATTAGCCTACTAACACTAAGACCCAAATATACTTTCTTTCTCAAAACCGATGGCTTGGTTTGACTGATTTGGCTTATCTGGAGCTGCACACAATAGCACTGATAGAATCTCAGCATGACGTCGAAGATGTGCTAATGTTTCGCTCCGGAGAAGAGAGAAATGAGATGAAATGATTAATCTATCTACCCTGCCCCCATCTCACACTCACACTGATATAAAATCTCTGTACATCTTCCCACACTGACCACCTGCTCCTGTGTAATTATGTGTTAGATGAAATATACTTATAATATATGTGTGTGCATGTGATTTGTCTATATAAGTGTGTGTGTGTGTGGAATTAAAATCCTTTCTTCTGTTGTTTTAGCACTGGCTGGAGTTCACCAAGTCAATTTCTAAGCAGATGAAATGTAAGTATCATCCGTCAAATCTTATTTATAGTGCGCTAGTCGACATAATGGAGCAATTAGGAGCAACATCACTGTGGTGACTGTAATGAAGCATGCTAATGGGATTCATGGCTATCGTACATTAACAACTGCTGTGATCTCTAAAAGGAGCTGCCATTTGTTGAAGTGCTGACCTTTGCATGTGTTTAATAGCCTGTCCTGTGAAGATATGTGATGTGAATCGCATACTTAAAGGGTCACTTCACCCCACAATGATTATTCTGACATCTTTTAATCCCACACATATCATTTTTAACACATAAAAACGTGCTCTTCTTCAGATCTGAGAGACTCCAATCTATGCATTGACATTCATTTCAGCCAAAATGTTCACTGTTCAAAATGTTTTTAAAATGAGAGAGAGAGAGAGCAATGTTAACTGTGCACATTAATACAAAATTTATGAGGAGAAAAATCACTTCATAAGATGAATCAATACATTTTTAGCTTGAGTGTACATATAAACTTGAGCCATGGAGAATCTTTTTTTGAGAAATTGATTCTGCATCGATTGTGAGATTTTTAAAATGCATCGCTATAGTCTCTTCAATCGATTCTGAGCTTAGTTTTTAACAGCAGATGGTTCTCTAGGCTAGTTATAACCATACACTCAAATGCTTTCGAGTATGACATTAATGTTAACATGGCTCTCTCTAAGAATTTACATCAAAATTCATATTTTTAAATAAAATAATCGTCTATTTTCTGTCGTTTTGACCCCCTTGTCAGTTTGTATAGCCGTAACGGATTGTCAACGCCTGTATGATTGGCTAACAATTTTACATATTTAAAAAAAATTCTAAAGTTCGTCAAGAAACCTGTCTGGCAACCAACAGCCTACACCAGGGGTGTCCAAACTCAGTCCTGGAGGGCCGGTGTCCTGCAGATTTTAGCTCCAACTTGCCTCAACACACCTGCATGAAGGTTTCTATAAAGCCTAATAAGAGCTTGATTAGCTAGCCCAGGTGTGTCTGATGGGGTTGGAACTAAACTTTGCAGGACACCGGCCCTCCAGGACTGAGCTTGGACACCCCTGGCCTACACCCTTCATAGAAAGACTGATGTCAGATACATAAATACTAAATACATGTCAAACGATCTGTAATAAGAGACAAATAAATAGTTAGTAAAAAAAATCTGTTACTTTTTGGCAACCAACAGCCTACGCTCTTCATAAAAAGACTGATGTCAGATACATAAATACTAAATACATATCAAATGATCTGTAATAAGAGACATATATATATAGTTAGTAAAAAAAAAAGCTGTTACTCCTTAATGTAAGGATAAGAAGAAAGGAAAGGAAGAAAAAAAAGGTTTTCCACAACCTGGAATTGAACCGGAATATATCATTATCTGTGTAGACGCATTTGCCTCTTTCATTGTTTATTAACTGCAGATGTGATGTGCACAAACTGTCATATTGGCTGATTGGCTTTAATATAAGATATTTTTACAATAACAAGAAAGTTATGTGTTGTAAAACCTACAGTTCATGACCACTTTAAAAAGGGTAACACAAGTAATCAAATTATATTTTAAAATGAGTCGTACTCTTTAGAAGATTTTAATTACAGTAAATGTCTTGATTTATGTGGATTTATTTATTTATTAATTTTTTATCATTGCGAATTGATCAAAATTTTTAGTGAACAGAGGCACAGAAATCTCTCAGATTTGATCATCATTTGTGTTTGAAGGTCTAACAGCTTTGAAATAACACGAGGTCAGTAAATAACAAGAAAACTTTAATTTTGAGGTGAAGTAACTCATCAAGTCTTCATTAAAATGATAAAAACGATGCTAATTGTATAAGGGTCCAGCTTAACATATGATAATGTTTCAGTAACTGTATGCCATTGTCTGCTTTAAAAGCTCAACATGCTCAAAAAAGTTGGGTAGTTTCAGATTCAGGCTGTTAATGTTTTATCTTTCATCGGCTGGATAAAAATAATTCCTATAGTCCCGATCTCACACAAAGTGCACAGTGCAGAAACAAATCATTTTCTTAAGCATGTTTCATCTTTAAGAACGATACTCTACAATTATCTGAAGCAAAACTTATATCCGGTACATGTAAATCCGGTACATGGTGTTCAGATTTCAGTAATGTTTAAGAAAATTGTTGTTTTCATACCTAAGCAAGATACTCTACATTTGTTTTAAGCAAAACTTTGTAAGATAAGATTTTGTACTTTTAAAAACTGGTACTGTATGTTCTGCTTTCTCTTTGAAAGTAAAAAAAAATGCTAATTTAATTGCACTTGCTACTCAAAAGCTTGAAAAATGCAATAGTTTTTTTAGATTTAGAAATATACAAAAGATAGATAAAACTAAGAAATTAGAGTACATTCTCAGTAAAAATATTTAACTATAGTTAAAAAAAAACAGTTACTTTGGATTAATCTTTAGAAAATACCTTTATGTGACATTGCATTTATACAACAGTTTGATGTAAAAGTCCCTCAATTGAGTAACTACTTCTACCATGAATTCAAATCAAGCAGTAGCTGGGAAAAATTGGTTGCTAATTCAAAAATATATACATGCATATTGGATTAAAGACAATAGATTATTACAACATATTAAAATAATTTAAATAATCTCATTCAGCCTCTTGTTTATACTTATTTGATTATGGAAATACCATGTGACTTTTAATTTGATATTTTAATTTGGTTAATTTTCTCCATACAGCACAACCTCCTTTCACCATGTGTCTGCGTGTAAAGTTCTACCCACCAGATCCTGCTGCTCTAAAGGAGGAGATCACCAGGTATGACCTGACACATTGAAAACATCCTGCTTTTTGCATTTATTACTTGAGTTAGGTGATTAAATGGCTCATTGACACTGAGCCAGCTCAGTTTCCTGCATAAATGGATAGAATTCATTTAAGTCTAGGCCTAAACCACTGCTTTGATTAAGCATTGCAAACCAAATGGCAACAGATGTTTGGCAGCATCAGAAAGCAATCCAGTTTTTCTCTGTTAGAGGTGCTTTGAAAATGTGGGCTTTAATTCCCAATATGGCTAATTTGCTGTTGAGGACTGCTGTAAATTCAGATGTATTTTTCAAGGCCAACCTGAGTGTTTGTATTATTATGGTTTCCTCAACAATGACCCAAAATAATTTTCAGATTTGCAGCAAATATGCTGTGTGACCAGCAATGGTTTATGATTGTTATGATTGTTTTGTTCATTATGATAATCTGTAGAATCGCTAAATCGCATATTGTTGCATGAAATACATAAAATACATACATATTAGTATCTAAGTGGCACATCCTTTTATTCTGAGAGTGTACACGGTATAAAAAACCACAATAATAGCATGACTTCAACATCACCATCACAAAGCTTTTTTGACTAATTCAAAGCATTTTCTTCTAAAAGTTGAAATTGTTAAAGGTGTTACAAACAGAAAGGCTGCACTTTTGAACATTCACCATAATTTTACATCATTGAATGTATTTTCTTTATTGTTTGTTTTATTAAAGTTGATATTGATGGATTAGATTTAGTTAAACAAATACTTGAATAATTAAAATTTTTAACCAAATCATAACAAAACCTATGCTTAGACTTACTATTACAAAACCTTTGTTGTGGTGGAAAGAGTACTGAAAAATTATACTCATGTAAAAGTACCATTACTTGCCCCAAACCGTACTGTAAGTAGAGTAAAAGTATCTGTAAATATTACTTAAAGTATGAGTAAATGGCCCTTTTAAAAGTACTCAAGAGTAGTGAGTATTGAGTATTATACTGTGAAAAGCTGATGCGTTTACATGCAATTTACAATGCAGGGATGTGTAATTGTAACATTCTGTAGTGCATTTAGTGATTTTTTTAAGGCCATTTAGTGATTTCAGTCATCATACAGTAAATATTCGCCATCTTCTCATCATTGACATGCAGTCTAAACAGTCTTTGGGTCATGTGTGTAAAGATTTTGGACATCTTCTTGGACACTTTTATTTCTTTCAAATGGTTTGCTGCATTTATGAAGCGCCCATGTCTTGAGGTTCAGTATGGTGCAATATACTTTCTATGAGTGCTATGATTGGATGGGAAACACAGGACTGATTTGTTTACTTTAGCCAATCTTCATAGTCAAGAAACATAAAGTAGTGACTGCAGGTTGAAGGAAAGTAGTGGAGTCAAGGGAAAGTAAAAGTACGCATTTTGAAAACTACTTAGTAAATTACAATTCCTGATACAGGATTTTGAGTATTTGTAATTTGTTACTACTGTTGATACCATACAATGATACAATGACCATGTTATTCCAGCCTGATCTCACGAGACAACTTAACTATTTTATGTTTTGTCAGTTTAGTGGCTAATTCTAATTTGTACGATTTCAGTCAAACGAAAATGTACGATTTTAAAAAGGAGGCGTGGCACCCAACCCCACCCCTAAACCCAACCATCATTGGGTGATGAGCAAATCGCACTGAATAGTATGAATTATATCAAACAAATTGATACGAATTAGCCACTAAATCAAAAAGTTATGAATTGCAGTGAGATTGTGTTGGTTATTCAATTATCTTTAGTAAATCCATAGTTAATTTTCCTAAGGCTGTGCAAGTTGACTAGAGAATAGGTAAGTTTGTTTGGTGTAATATTTAATGTCACTAACAGCTTCTGGAGTCTCAATAAGCCACTTGCTAGCAACCACTGTTTGCAACACAAACACAAGCTTTTAAAAATCAAGCTATTACTGATGTATTTTATGCTGTAGAATCAAATGTGAAAGGCTAAAATAAGAAGAAAAACTGGACGTGCAAAAATGCTAACACAAATTGGCTCATTGAAATAGAAAGATTTAAAACAGACATAGCATGTCTAAACCACTCTTATCTTTCCGTTACTCTCAAGATTCAATGCCGTTTGCTCACTCATCGCTAAGGGAAGATGTGGTCAGTGGCTCCAAACAGAGTTCTTTGAATGATACATGATTAGCCTCTAGCTAGCAAAGTCTTGGCTAGCATCACAGTGTCTCTCTCTCCACCTCTTTCATCTCCTCAATCAGTCTGCAATGAGGTCACCCAGAAATTCACACACTCGACCTGAAAAGAGATTTTATGATACTGTGTGCTTCTTATAGTCTAATGAGGGGCCATGCAAGTAAAGTGCGGGCATAAAATAGACCCACTTCTGAGAACATGAGAATGAGGATGTGGACAACAGCTACAATTCTGATTATAATTGTTGTGTTTTTATCCAAAGCAGTATAGATACTTTGGTTTATTAAAGGGTCATGAAACCCCCCTCTTTCAGTTCAAGTCAACCTCAGAAGTAAAAAAAAATGCTTCATGATGGGCGTGGAGCTCTGCGAGCAAAGGGAGGAGTGGGCATGGCCGGCAGAGCAGGGAAAAAAGAGAGGAGCAAACAACTGTCAGTTGGCTCACAAAAAGAGACACAAACCATGAGGAGTTTACAAAGTTAAAATGCAAAGAAATTAACAGTAAGTCATTTATTACCCTGCTACATTTGTTATTTGTAATTTCATATATACATAACCACAATTTGTTATATCATTAAAAATGATATAACTATAGAGTGTTTGTATAAACACTATAAATAAAGAGGACTTCACTCCTCCTCAATCCCCAGGTCTCTTTCCCTATCTATTTCAACCATTAGCCTTGTCGGTAATCCGGAGGATTTTAAAAATAGGCGAACACAATTGCACGGATAGGTGATGTGTCTGAATGGTAACAAACTCAACTGATAAAAGATAAAGTCTGCCATTCTCCAAATCTCACACAGCTCTCCCAACAAAAATGTTTTGCTGCAAACCAACAGCTTTGCTGTATCAGCCAGCATCACGGGCAAAAACATGCATCAAACCCAGTGGATCATATAGACAAACACATACAACCCTTGATGAATTGCTCTCTACTGCATGTCATGCGTGGACACGGTATTACAGCTTGGCACAGTACACTCTCAGAAAAAAATGTACACGAGCTGTCACTGGGGTGGTGGTACCTTTTCAAAAGGTACAAATTTGTGCCTAAAAGGTCTATACTAATACCTTAAAGCTACATATTAGTATCTTAAAAGTACAAAAGTGTTTCTCTGAAAACTTGTGGGTTCTTATATATACTTTTGAGGTACCAATATGGACCCTTTAAGTACAAATGTGTACCCTTTGAAAAGGTATCACCCCAGTGACAGCTCGCGTACCTTTATTTCTGAGAGTGTAGGATAAGAAAACTGCTCTACGAATAATAGTGAGAAACCAACACGTCATCTCTGGACAGGCAGACGAGTGCTAGGTCACCGATTTTGATCCCACCCTAAGATAAAATTAGCTGACAAAAGCTCAAAATTATGCAGTTTTCCCCACAATTAAAGTGGTCAGGAGCTAATGTTGACTCAACTGATGCTTAACACACACAAATCTGTTAAATTTTTTTAAAAGGTACTCCAAGGTTTCTTGCACCTTCAAGCTTTTTCAGAAAACTTACCATAATGAGCATGTGCTAGGTTGGTGGGCGGAGTGTAGCAAGTCTTTTGGGGCTTTTTGAATGCATTTAGTGTGTGACGTGTTCATGTTTAGTCCCCAATTACATTTACATTTAGCATTATCCACCTGTGATTGGATTGATAAAAACACACTTTTCAGAAAGACAAGCAAGTGAGTCTCTGTTAAAATGTGCATTAATATGCAAGTGCATGCCAAAAAGATGAAGGTAGGTTTTTTTGTGTAGCTATCATTACACCCCTACTGTTTAGGCAGTGAATTAAAGCCTTCGTATTGGTTTCTTCTTTCATTCATTCATTTTTCTTTGGCTTAGTCCCTTTATTTATCTGGGGTTGCCACAGCGGAATAAACCGCCAACTCTTTCAGCATAAGTTTTACATAGCGGATGCCCTTCCAGCTGCAACCCAGTACTGGAAAACATCCATACACATGCATTCACACACATGCACTATGGCCAATTTAGGTTATTCAATTCACCTATAGCGCATGTCTTTGGACTTGTTGGGGAAACCAGAGCACCCGAAGGAAACCCATGCGAACATGGGGACAACATGCAAACTCCACACAGAAATGCCAACTTACCCAGTTGAAACTCAAACCAGCGACCTTCTTGCTGTGAGGCAACAGTGCTAACTACTGAGCCATTGTGGTTTCTTATAAGCCATATATTATTTTATATATATATATATATATATATTATATATATATATATATATATATATATATATAAAATATTCATGCTGGGAACTTTCAGAAAGAGCTTTCAGAAAGTTTGTTCATCACTAAAGTATCAATCAAATTTCATTTAAAGTTAACTGACTTCTTATTCCACATCATTCACGGCACCTGGCAGAAATGTGCCTGTTTGCATTGACTCTGTGTGTAATCTACTTTAATTAAATTCACATTTTTTGTAAACCCAGCATAAGATCTCACGAACAAAAAAAAAAATCTGTATTTGTTGCCATTTCTGCTCTAAAACCTCTTAATTTCTAATCTTGCTTCTGGAAATCTGAAGTATGGGCATTACAGTGAGTAGTCTAGGTATAGATTGATGTGTGGAGTACTAGAGGACCACTAGCGTTTACTGTACTGTGAAATGAAATGCTTGTGGGGAAGACAAAGTAATAACTCACGCTGAAATGAAAGAAGTGGGAAAGAGACATGAAACAAGAGGATGAACAGAGTTGAAGACAGGAAATTGGATGAGAGAGAGGCAGGTAGAAAGACTAATGAGGAGTATGGGTGAGAAATAGAGATAGGATTATCTGAAAGAAGAGGACATCGTTTACAGTATATTGATGCATTTGCATTATTTTCTGAGAGAAAGAAATGCATCCACTTCAGTAAAGGGTGTCCCAGCTGATGAAATGTGAGGGAAAAAACATCTCTCTGAACTTTTACTGTCACTCATGATTCAACTTTAATTCCATACTGAGCTTTTTCTCTTTGAAAATAATCAGATCTTAAAATGAGATTTTTACTCATCCATGCGCAAAATTGGTATTAGCATAATTTCCCTGATATCCAAGTCAATCTAACCCAAGTTGCATTCTAGGAACCGGTGTTAATCACAAATGTAGATAGCAAAGTGGCACAGATGCTCCATTCTTTAATGCCACATCACATATTATTAAGGGATGCATATCTAAATGATAAATAATAATGCTAAATTACATGTTCAACAGGTTTTTCAGTGATTTTGGATAAAATAATTTCTGATGGCTTTATGGTGAGAACAAACGTGTTTTTTTTTTTCTTAAATAAAGTGACATCTTTTTGATTCTCAGACATCAACAGCTAAATTTGTCAAAGTATATGATTTATAACGTTTTATTTAGCTTATTTAATCTATTTAATTAAAAATTTGGATTTATTGTAAATACAGATATATATTTGTTTTTATATTATATTGAATAGTTTCATGAAAAGAAATAACACTTAATGATAAATGGTTCTTTGAATATAATATAATATAACATAACATAACATAACATAACATAACATATAACATAACATAACATAACTAACATAACATAACATAACATAACATAACATAACATAACATAACATAATAGTGGGTGCAGTGGGTAGCACGATCACCTCATAGCAAGAAGGTCGCTGGTTCGAGCCTCGGCTGGGTCATTTGGCATTTCTGTGTGGAGTTTGCATGTTCTCCCGTGTTCGCGTCAGTTTTCCACCGGGTGCTCTGTTTTCTCCCACAGTCAAATGACGTGGTATTGGTGAATTGGGTAAGCTAAATTGTCAGGAGTGTATGTGTTTGAATGAGTGTGTATGGATGTTCCATGGTGATGGGTTGCAGCTGGAAGTGGTTCATTCTGCTGTGGCAACCCCATTAATAAGGGACTAAGCCAAAAAGAAAATCAATAATATAATATAATATAATATATATATATAAATATAATATAATTATATAATATAATATAATATAATATAATATAATATAATATAATATAATATAATATAATATAATATGATATAATTAGGACTGTTTTGGTTACAATGTTTAAATTTTAGGATTTAACTGTAAATATGCAATGTTAAACTAAAGAATGCATGACAAAAGTTTAAGGAAACAGAACCTCTAATTTTATTATTTTGAAAGTGAAAGTGCAGATTTCAGTTGTCATCGATTAACTGCACCGCTTACACTTGGTTAGGCCTACTTACGTTGATGCCTAGTGGCCTCTAGTTATTGTAATTGAAAGTGTGTTACTTTTTAGCTTTTTAATCGTCATACATGTATTCTCATAACAATAGTGCCACAAGAGAAATTTGAAGAAATAGCATGATATGTGCCAAACTCCCTTGTATATAAGTTTGCATAAGGTACAATGCAAGCAATTCCAGCGTTATAGATGTGACATTTGCAGTAAAATCTCAAAACATAAATTCACAGAGAAAGTATAGGTTAACATTATATTGAAACATCCATTTATATTTTCCAAAACAGCTAACCACAGAGTTATGGGATCAGAAAAACGTCAATCTGTAAACATTTTTTATATTTTAAATGAGAAAATAAACATGCGTTATATATGTGA
This sequence comes from Danio aesculapii, assembly GCF_903798145.1. Taxonomy (NCBI): domain Eukaryota; kingdom Metazoa; phylum Chordata; class Actinopteri; order Cypriniformes; family Danionidae; genus Danio; species Danio aesculapii. The sequence goes on along the minus strand of NC_079452.1, from coordinate 53,463,840 downwards.
CCACAAAAGTTAGCGAGTTTACAGTATACAACATACTTTCTGAAGTATTCTGTGAAATTCTGTGAATTTCTGCACACCCCAAAGAAATACTGCTATCAAAAACATAAGAATTGGTTCACTATAGAACGAACATGATTGATTTTATTTTATTTGGCATTTTTTGCAGTCATAAGGAAAAATCTGTTATGGATGCGTTATCTCTACGTTTTGTATGTAACAGATGTGAAATTGCCACTTGTGTGATTTTGGGTAATCAAATATAATAGTTTGACAACATTAACAGAGACATTTTTGAGCATTTTTAAAACACTGTAAAATTCTTGCTTACACAAAAAAACACAGAAACTGTTTCAATATATTGGCGAAAAATTACTTTTTTCATAGCAAGGTTGACATTTGCATGGATTTGCTCATATACAGCTTGTGTATATGGGAAATAAAGGAACCTTTCTGCTGCAGATTTTGCATATTGGCTCATTTACCTTAGCTAATTTAACATTTTCTATACCAAAAAAATGCCTTAAGAATGACATAACTTTTGACCTTGACAAACCACCTGTAAGTGACACACTCTTCCTCTCCATATGTATTGTGTCAGATACCTTCTTATAAGCAGCCCATACTTCTTGGAAAACACAGTGTAATTTTGAGTCTCACACTCTCTGCTTAACATATGATCAGAGGGTGAACCTAGCATTTATTTACTGATACTTTCTAATTATTTGAAGTCTTTCGTTTATCCTCAGTTGTAAGTCATTTTAGATGAAAGAATCTGCTGTAAATGTAAACTTAAAATGTCTGTTCGTAATATGTGTGCAGTTTTTGTGTTTGTTGGATTACTGAAAAGTATCTTTGGTACAAATATTCCACAGAGCAAAAACAAGCATCTCAGTCCAATAATTTGCCGTTCAGCTGCTCCTATATTTGCCGTGTCCTTCTCCAGAACCAAATGACACAGACTCTTAGAGTGTGTTTCCATAAATGGCAGGTTAGGGATAAAGAAGGAAGCTGATATGTAGGCCAGAAATTGACTGGTGGCTACAGAAATTGCCATTTAGCTGCTGTCACCTAGAGAGAATTCAGGGAACATAATTGCATTTTTAGCTCCTATGGCCCCTTAAGTGAAAAGCTATTAGCTCTAGCTGGGCTGGCCTACTTTGAGAAGTTAAAGACAAGCATGTCGCTCTTTACTCACGGGACATCTGTTGGACACAAGGTGAGAAGAGCCAAGTACCAGATTGGGACTGGATTG